>NW_020174553.1:2963280-3013856 GCF_003031525.2 Neophocaena asiaeorientalis asiaeorientalis
ATAAAATATGCAAGACAGGCCTCTCAGAGAAACAATGTACTCAACAGCTGCAAGAAACTAGATACCATCTAGGCTGAGTCTTCCATTTGTGCCAGGAATCAGAGGCCCAGGTGATCAAGGTGACTGGCCTCAGCTTGGGCCACAGTTGTAGCTGAGCTGGAGTTAAGCCTAGTTTCCTGACTCTTAGTCCTTTAACTTTTCTGCTAAATTTGAGGCCTCATAGACCTCTGGTGGAGTAGTTGGATCTTATTGCAAATTCACCTCTGCTATTTTCACCAAGAACAAAAGTCCACAGCTGTTGTCCTTGGTTTTGAAAAGCACAGCTATAGAGCTGACAATGCATACCATGTAGTAAACATGCTCTCCAAATATTAAATTCCATCAAAATATTTCTAAACCAAAAAGTGTGTGTTTTGCCTGTGTGTGTGTTGTCTCTGTGTATGTGTAGGTGGTGGTGGTGGTGATGGGGTGGGTAGGATAGGGGAACGCACACTCTAATTGACTTAACTAGACTAAGAATACATTTGTTCTGAGCTTCCAGGAACAAAATAAAATAAGTAAAACTGTCATCCTATTCGAATAATTGTTGAGTATTTTTTCCTAGTCAATTTCTTTTTTAGGGAGCTATTAAATAGGCTATGAAATAGGTTGGTGGTGAAAGATGAGCTGGTAGCAATTATTTCCCCATGTCCTCACTGACTTGGATAATGCTAACTTTTCTTGGTTGTATACAACCTAACTAAAAATGCAGATCCAGTGACTAATGTCCCGGGTGTGTCAAAATGGCAGGAAGGCGGTGTTTGCAACTCATCTCTCTATTTCACATTTCCCTCTCTTTCTAGATTAGTTTCCTCTCAACTCATCAATCTAAGTCCTTTCACAGACAGATACAGATTCTCTTGCAATTATCTGGAGGGATCTCCACTCAGGTATTTGTTGGAGGTCCGTTGGGTTGAGTAGAGATTTTAACAGGGAAATAAACACTGCAGAATTATGTACATCTGTGTACAAGTATTTATGGGAACAGTCACAGTGACTGAAATAATTGATGCAAAGAAAAACAATTATGAAACAAATATAACACTGTTTGGATACAGCAGAAGATTCCATGACTTCCCTCTTAATTCCTCTCCATTATGGTTGTGTTTATCAAATCTCAAATAATCAGAAAAAAGTTCTGAAATTGAAAAGTGGTTCCCAAGGACTGGCTATACATAGTTACCATTATTTTCAAGGCAAGGACTCTTATTAAAGAAAATAAAAGAATTATATTCTGGCCCATTTACCAAAACATGACATGATATTTGAGAATTAAAAAGTATAAATAAGAATAAAAGTTACTTTTTAAGAATGTCTGCGTAAAAAATTGTAATTATTAATCACTACAGCATTGACATGAATTAGAAAAATAATAGTAGAACACATGAAGGGAATAGTATTCAATTCATTTACAAGGATAGCTTGGCGTTCTTATAGATTTATAGTATATCTCTTATGATGAATCTAGCTGCCAAGAGCCTGGGAAGACTGGATTTTGGCATAAAGACAATACTTCATGCAACTTTTGCTGGTGTTATCACCTCTTCTTCTTCCAGAACTCTGTAGAATACCCTTTTCATGAAATCCCTTTTAGACTCTTCTTTCTTCGGCACCCCTTCCCTGAATTTCACTGTTTCAACCACTCCCGACCACCACATGCCAGACAATGACCGATTCTGTCGGTTCAACGTCTCTAAAATCTGTTTTGGGGACCAGAAGTGCTGCAACCACACCTTGTTAGTTCCCCTTCCTCCGTTCTTGATTTACTGAATCTGTTCTTGAAACAGCTACCAGAGTAAATGTGTCTATAATAATAAAATGCACTGACTGCTTACTCTATTCCAGGCACTTAACATACATCAGGCCTTTTGATTCTCATAGTAATATCATTACTCCATTTTCTTAGATAAGGAAAATTATGGCTGAGAGAAACCAAGTTGCCAATGGTCACACAACAGGAAGAGGCAGAGCCAGAGCTGAACCTTCAACATCTGAAACCCCATTTGCGTCTCTAACTACTACACCACACTGCTTCTTCAAGCCAATCAGACAGCATTACAATTTGTGTTCATTTTGATGTTTCTGTCACTCATGAAATTGTCAGTTTGGGAAGGCAGTAATTTTCTCAGTAAGCTCTTTTTCCACTAAGTAGAAGAGTAAAGGAAAACTATGTGACATGGTTTTTTATGGCTGTTTTCTGGTATTGACTGTTAATTAAGCCTATCCCAAAACCAAGCGTTTCAATGGTGCAGAGAGACAGCGCATGGATTGACGTGTAGGTCAGAGGTGTGTGAGTGGTAGAGAGGATTAGATCTTTAATGAACTGTGGTTGCTTAATTCAGTTGATTAAAGCACCATAGGAATGAAGTCACGTTTATGGATTCAGTGCCTGTGTGGGTCCGTTTGTTTAGTCACGCTGCACCCTTGACCTCAGCCCACCTCCTTGCTAATGCATACTATTAGCTGAAAGCAAAGTGCAATGTGAATGGAAAAGAGCAAATCCCTCCTCACACTTGGAAAAAATTACTCAACAAGCATGTCCTATTGACACTGGCAAGGAAGCCGGGCAAGTCATTAAATCTTTGTTTTCAGTTCTTCTGAAAAATTCATTATTTGACAAAATGCCATGAATCATATACAAATTTGAATCCCCTTTATAAAATTGCTTTAACTGCATTTTAACAAATGAAACATTAAGAGATAGATTTAGGTGAAAATAGAGTAGAAACTATACTGATAACCTCAGTTTTACAAAGAAAAATTTATTAACGTATCTAGATAGGAATGGTTAATATTCAGCTATTGGAGCCTTTTTACTTGAGGTGTTCACATCTTCCTGGTTCTTAAATTCTTTTCATCAGAGGCGAATGATGGTAACCTGTGATACTAGGTTTTCATATTCTTGAAGTAGAGCTGTCATAATTGGAGAAAAATAAAGGAAACTCAGGTTAATATTTTTCAGACTGTTTTCTTCCTTTCCAACCAAAATAATAAACAGTCCACATAAATGAACCACCACCATCTTTGAGGTGCCATAACTGAAAGCCGGTTTAATTCCTGTTTACCACCTGTTGCCTTTTTTTGGTCATTCTGTCTACCTGTCGTGGAAGAATTATTGTTTTCTTTGTAATATTATCTAATATAGGAGAATGAGTGTATTTATTTGTTTAATACATATTTATTGAATTTCTACAAAATAAATACATATTTATAGGGCACTAGTCCCTGGAGATAGAATTGTGAGCAAAAGAGGGTATGGTCCTCTCCCCATGGATGCTTAGAATGTAGTGGGATGATAGACATTGGTGAAATCTTAACTTATTAAACAAATATTTATTGAGTACATCTATGTGCCAGGTAATTTTGCAGGCACTGAGGATGTAGAGATAAAAAAGACCTATGAAAAAAATTCCTTGCCTCATTGAGCTCATATTCTTATGAGAAGCAAGAGTCTATAAACAAATAAAAAACAGTAAAAAAAAAAAAAAAAGATAAGATAGATGATAATGAGAAAAATGGGGAAAAACAAAGCAGGAGGGTGATACGGAAAGTGGTGGGATATATGGGTGCAGTTTTAAATGAAGGGGTTGCTAAGCTTCCACAGAAAATATGACATTTGAGCAAAGAACAGAAGGAAGTGAGGGCAAGAGTCATATCTCAGCAAAGAGAGAGGAACGGGGTAAAGTCTTGAGGCAGGAGGATGCCTGGTATATTCTCAGAACATCAGGAAGGCCAGAAAGGCCAAGGAAGAGAGAGCAAGGTGGCAACTAATATGAGATGAAGTCATGAACATAACAGGAGGCCAAGGCAGGTAGGGAGGGATATGGGGAGCCATTGAAGGTTTTAGGATCTCACTTAGGTTTTAATAAGATCACTCTGGCTCCCGAGTTGGGAATAGACAGAAGAGGGTAAGAGAGAAGCAGGGAGGAAAGTCTCTGATCCAGACCAGACATGATGGTGGGTAGATTGGACCAGAATGGCAGTGGTGGGGGAGGTGAGAACTGGTTGGTTTCTATATATATTCTATTATTCCCAATAAGTGGTAGAGTATCATTGACTATATTTTGGGCTGAAAACATTAGGTTCATATACCATACCAAAATATTTTCTAACATTTTTTACTGTGTTTGAATAAAAGAACCCATAAATTACCAGCAGATAGTTCACATATTATCTTTTCATTGAAAAACCATCCATTGGGTTCTCATTCAATTTAGACTAAATTCCGAACTGTACAATGATTTAGAAGGCCAGCCTGATCTCCTGTGCTGTCCAGTATGGTAGCTACTAGCCATAGGTGGCTCCTGAGGACTTCGAATAAGGCTAGTCCAAAATGAGACATGTCGCTTATAGAAAATCTACAGAAGATTTAAAATCTTGATAAGAAAATAAGTATAAAATATGTTAATAATTTTTCAAATAGTGGTTACAGACTGAAAGGATAATATCTTGGAATTATAGTGGAAATACAGTATTAATATATACATATATTTTTAATACATATTTATTGGGGTATAATTGCTTCACAATACTGTGTTAGCTTCTGTTGTACAACAAAGTGAATCAGCCATATACATACATATCCCCTCATATCCCCTCCCTCTAGAGCCTCCGTCCCACCCTCCTTATCCCACCGCTGTAGGTCGTCATAAAGCAGTGAGCTGATCTCCCTGTGCTATGCTGCTACTTCCCACTAGCTGTTTTACATTTGGTAGTGTATATATTGTCGATGCTACTCTTACTTTACCTCAGTTTCCCCCTCCCACCCCATGTCCTCAAGTCCATTCTCTATGTCTACGTCTTTATTCTTGCCCTGCCACTAGGTTCATCAGTACCAATTTTTTTTTTTTTTAAGATTCCATATGTTAGTATACAGTATTTGTTTTTCTCTTTTGGACTTACTTCACTCTGTATGACAGACTCTGGGTCCATCCACCTCACTGCAAATAACTCAATTTTGTTTATTTTTATGGCTGAGTAATAGTCCATGGTATATATGTGCCACATCTTCTTTATCCATTCATCTGTTGATGGACATTTAGGTTGCTTCCAGGTCCTGGCTATTGTAAATAGTGCTTCAGTGAACACAGTGGTACATGTCTCTTTTTGTATTATGGTTTTCTCTGGGTATATGCCCAGTAGTGGGATTGCTGGGTCATATGGTAGTTCTATTTTTAGTTTGTTAAGGAACCTCCATAGTGTTCTCCATAGTGGTTGTATCAATTTACATTTCCACCAACAGTGCAAGAGGGTTCCCTTTTCACCACACCCTCTCCAGCATTTATTGTTTCTAGATTTTTTGATAATGGCCATTCTGACCAGTGTGAGGTGATACCTCATTGTAGTTTTGATTTGCATTTCTCTAATAATTAGTGATGCTGACCATCTTTTCATGTGCCTCTTGGCCATCTGTATGTCTTCTTTGGTGAAATGTCTGTTTAGGTCTTCTGCCCATTTTTTAATTGGGATGTTTGTTTTTTTGATACTGAGCTGCATGAGCTGTTTGTAAATTTTGGAGATTAATCCTTTGTCCGTTGTTTCATTTACAAATATTTTCTCCCATTCCGAGGGTTGTCTTTTTGTCTTGTTTACAGTTTCCTTTGCTGTGCAAAAGCTTTTAAATTTAATTAGCTCCCATTTGGGTTTTTTTTGTTGTTGTTTTTATTTTCATTACTCTAGGAGGTGGGTCAAAAAAGATCTTGCTGTGATTTATGTCAAAGAGTGTTCGTCCTGTGTTTTCCTCTAAGAGTTTTATAGTGTCTGGTCTTACATTTAGGTCTTTAATCCATTTGGAGTTTATTTTTGTGTATGCTGTTAAGTAGTATTCTAATTTCACTCTTTTACATGTAGCTGTCCAGTTTTCCCAGCACCACTTATTGAAGAGGCTGTCTTCTCTCCACTGTATGTTCTTGCCTCCTTTGTAATAAATTAGGTGACTATATGTGTGTGGGTTTATCTCTGGGCTTTCTATCCTGTACCACTGATCTATATTTCTTTTTTAGTGCCAGTACCATAGTGTCTTGATTACTGTAGCTTTGTAGTGTAGTTTGAAGTCAGGGAACCTGATTCCTCCAGCTCTGTATTTCTTTCTATTAATTTCACTTGTTTCTCTTTACTTTTTAAAAACATGACTGCTAAGACATTAAAAATAACAAATATAGCTGGAATTTTTGACTCCCATTATATTTCTGTTAGACAGTAGTGTTTCACATTCTCTCTATCTGACTTTATCTCAAACTGTTCTCCATGTTCACTATGTCCCAGTCACACTGGGTTTCCTTGAGATGCTTGAACTTCTCAGGTTCATTCCTGCCTCAGGGTCTTTATATATTTTATTCCCCTTTCCTGAAGAGTTATTCCCTTAGAACTTCCCTGATCTCTCTATTCTTTATGTCTGGGCTCAAAAGTTACTTCTAAGATAAGCCTGTGCTGACTATACCAGCTAAAGATCTGTTCACTCATAATCTCATCTCCTTTTAAATGTATTTATATCATTTATTCCTGGATGAAATTTATTTACTTACTTATGGCCAGTCACCCTCTAGAATGTGTGATATATGGAAGCTGAGATCGTAATTACTTTTTGTTGACCTGTGCACCTCCAGAATAGTGTTTGGCATGTATTAGGTACTTGTTAAATGAAGAATAATCAAGATCTATGCTTAAGAGGACTTACTGCTGTAAGTTAATATATAAATAGATAGATTTGACCTGGTCTGGGAAAAATCAGGAAGTCTTCCTAAGAAGCAAACATTGAGCTAAGAGTAGAGAATGAGTAAACATTAACCAGGGGATAAAGTGAGGGAAGACCAGTCTGGGTAGAAGGAAGAGAATGAAGAAGAAACTCACTAATTGGTAAGTGATCTGATGGAAAGTAAAGGATAAAGATTGTAAGCAACAGAAATTTCTGTCTAAATAGATAAAAAGGAATTTTGTTGTAAGGAAATTGGGTAGCTCATGAAGGCAATGGGACATGGGAACACCAAGCTTAGAAAACGGACAGGCACCAAGGGAGGCTAGTAGCATTCAACATCATTCCACAGCAATGGTCAGGGTACCACCACGTGTGCTCTTGCATTGGAGAGCAACTACCATGAGTCGGCTCTGTTATTCCTGTATACTTGCTGCTCTGTGGATGTACATTCAACTCTGCCAAACTCGTAATGAGTAAGCTATGACTTTTTCTGAGGTTTTAGGTCATGACTTCCATACTCCACGTCCTAGCTGGAAGTACTCGAATGGCTGAGGCTATGTACTGATTATCTGGAATCTGAAAGAAGTCTCTCTGACTTCCCTATTGTGGGCTGAGGCCTTGATTCCCATTTGTTTTGGTATTGACACCAGATAGAAAGGGTGTTACTTGGTGGGCTTCCAAAATGACAAATATTCACCACAGTCCACTGCCTTGGCTTCCCCAATCATCATATACATTTTTCGCTTATAACCTCTTTCACTCCATCCGAAGTTTTCTTGCCTAACTAAATAAAATTTGGGTTATATGGTCCTGTACAGCTCATGGTTAAGTATTTAGTCTTGACTGGGCCAGTTAAAATGCATGAGCATTTTCTTAAAAGGAGAATAATATTTGTTGAGTAGTTCACAAAATTGATTGTGAACTAGACTTGGAAAATGGCAGGAACCAATAGACACAAAGCCAGCCAAGGATGTGGCCATAGGAGTGGCTGTGTCTGATGCCAATACTGGTGCCATTAGCAATAACCACTTACTGAAGCCTCTGGACCCTGCTCTTCGGAGAAACTCACCATCAAGGCACAGGATTTTGAATTCAGCATCAGGCACTACAAATAATGCAGACTGTGTCAAGGCTCTGAGTCACTTACAGCAGAGTAACGGACTGAGTGTCTGATTTGTCAAGCCTAGGAGTTGGAAAAGGGACTATTTTACCTTCTTTAGCTTCTTTAGTTGGTTTGAGATTCCCTCAAATAGGATACCTAAATGATCCATCCAAATGTCAATCCAAATCCTAAATGATCCATCCAAATGTCAATCCAAAATGACAAATGTCTACTGTAACATATTTTTCCTTGCATCAATATTTAAATAGTTTTAAAAAGTTTGTTATTGTCTTTTTTTATATTTAATGCCACTTCCTTGAAAATAAAATATTTCTGAATCTGTGAATCTATGAATTGAATGTTATTTTTTGTATGTAAATAGTATTTGCACTGACATTCACCTAGTTATTTATTTTCTCAGTAGTGAACATCTTCCAAGATAAACATTGAAACTGTTTATACGAAAAGATTTCTTTCAATATTTTGAGACATAATTCCTTTTAGGATATGCTGTGATCACTTCCTCCCCAACATTAGGCTAGAGATTTTAAGTTCAAATGCTCTTTTCTAAAACAAACAACTACCAGTAAATGATTTTAATCCTTAATAAATTACATCGATGATAGTTTATTTTAAGTGAGAGTAGGTGGCTTATTAAATTTGGGTGTGGCGTATAGATGTTCAAATATAAGGTTGTAATTTAGCTCACAGTCTCATTGTTGAATGGTTTTACTGGGATATCTTATGCATTGGTTCACTGTGAGAATTAAATTGATATTTAATGTGAAAATATATTTAAAAGCCCCAAGTTTTATTTGTCCATTTGTGTTGTACTATAGTACCATACAGTCATCAAATGGATTTTAAAATGTTTTCATTCACTTTCTTATTATAAATGTAGTATATATTCAGTGTAGAAATTGAAAAATATAGAAAAGCAAATGAGGCATATTAAGAAATCAGTCATGACTCTACTTTCCAGAAATAACCACTATTGACATTTTGATGTATTGCTTTTTTTTTTCCTGTGTTTACCTCTATGTACGTGCATGCATACATGCATGTGTTTGTGTACTATTATGTACACTACTTAACAACCTGCTTTTTTATTCACAGGATATGTATAGTGATATGATTGTGAAGCAAGAAAAGGGCCTGGGACTATGGACATATTCAAAAGATACAGCTTAAATGCTGAATTTTTAAATTTTAGAAGCTAATTTTTGTTTGGCCTTGCCTGCGTAAGAGTATACAAGTGAAATTCTTCACAGGGCTTTCCTGGCAAGACCCATCCTGGGTCATTCAGAGGCTGTGCTCCTCAGTTACAGCTTTTTTGTTTCCTGGAAATCCTCAGATCCTCCTCTGTGATACCAAAATATCTGCTTTTTGCAACACCACACCTCACCACTGCCAACACAATCTGTTGTAATGAACTTGCATTTTTTTCTTTTCTTGTGTTTTCAGGGTTCTTAATCTCACTCACTTTTTCCTGAATCAAAGATGTTTGATTTTGGCTTCCAGTTAATTTTCCATTTGTTTTATCTTAATGATTTCTGAGTATATTCAGTGATGATGCACTGGATTGTTCTATGTCATTCTTATTTATTTATTATTTTTTTAACATCTTTATTGGAGTATAATTGCTTTACAATGGTGTGTTAGTTTCTGCTTTATAACAAAGTGAATTAGTTTTACATATGTTCCCATATCTCCTCCCTCTTGCGTCTCCCTCCCTCCCACCCTCCCTATCCCACCCCTCTAGGTGGTCACAAAGCACCGAGCTGATCTCCCTGTGCTACGTGGCTGCTTCCCACTAGCTATCTTTTTTTATGTTTGGTATTTCATTCTTGATCACACTTTAGAAGGACAGATCATTTAACTGTTCTGGACCTCAAGTTCCTTATGATTAAAATGATGATTCTGGTCTTTTCTGGAGCTAACGTGGAATGTCTGTATGTCCATAAAAGCAGTATGGAAGAATAGAAAGAGCATGGGCTTTGCATCAAAGAAAGCTGAGTGCAAATCTTGGAGCTCTGTGACTTTGCTGCTTACTGTTTTCAGACATGCATTTTCTTTTTCATTTATTTTCCTTTTTGCTCCTCTGATTGAATGAGAGGAGCAAACTGCCTTGTTTTCGAGTTTGCAGATCCTTTATTTGCTTCATCTAGTCTGCTGTTGAATGCCTCTTTGGAATTTTTAGTTCAGTTCTTGTTTTCTTCAGTTTTGTGTTTTCTCTTTGATGCTCCTTTATATTTTTTATGTCTTTGTTGAAATTCTCAATTTGTTTATACATTTTTCTCCTGACCTTGTTGAACATCATTATGACCATTATGTTGAACACTTTATCAGGTAAATCATTTATCTCCATTTCATTAAGATCTGTTTTGGGGTTTTATCTTCTTTGTTTGGAACATATTCTTCTGTTTCTTCTTCTTTTTTTTTTTTTTTAACTCTCTTTGTTGGGCTCTGTGTCTTAGATAAAACAGCCACCTCTCCCAGTCTTGATGGAGAGGTCTTGTGTAGAAGAAGAACCTTATCTTTCAGCCTCACCTTAGTTTTTGGTTGTCTCTCAAACCTTTGTGATTGTCTAAGTGACCTTCTTTGTTCTTGTTGGTTCCCAGTAGTTGAGGGTGTGCCTAAGACTGTCATTATCCCAAAGGGAAGGATCTCAGTCAGCACCTAGATGCAGGCTGGTTGGAAGCTGGACCTTCAGGCAACAGCTTCAAAAATATGCACATAGACTTTTTTTTTTTTTTTTTGCGGTACGCGGGCCTCTCACTGTTGTGGCCTCTCCCGTTGCAGAGCACAGGCTCTGGACGCACAGGCTCAGCGGCCATGGCTCACGGGCCCAGCCGCTCCGCGGCATGTGGGATCTTCCCGGACCGGGGCACGAACCCGTGTCCCCTGCATCGGGCGGACTGTCAACCACTGCGCCACCAGGGAAGCCCCAGGCAACGACTTTTAATGTAAACAAACAGACCCTTTTCAGGGAAAGACTGGGAGGTGGGCATTTATTTTTCTGTTCCTTCTGTGCTGAGCCCCAGGGGGATAGCCATGATAAGTCCTCTATAATCGTTAAGAACTGTTTGTTTATGGTAGTCTTCTGGGTCTTCTGGATGCAAACCCTGCTGGCTTTCAGAGCTAGGTGTTTTGGGATCCTGTCCCTGAGGTGGAAGTCTTAAAAGTTGGGATGCTAGATGTCAGGCAGGTCCACATCCTTCAGTCCTCAGGAAGAAACTGGGAATTGTGGGTTTCCTCTCAATTGTATGTTGCTGTGCCAGGAGTGAGGTTTATGGCAAGACTGTGTCTTGGCTTTTCCTACCCATTTCCATGTGGGTTTTTTCTTGTTCACCCAATGTGTAGGAATCACTCAGCTAGTTTCTGGACTTCTTTCAGAGAGAATTTTTCCATGTGTTGCTGTAGATTCGGTGTGTCTGTAGCGGGAGGTGAGTTCAGGAGACTCTGAGGTTGCCATCTTGGACTGGAACTCCCAAGCTTGTATTTTCTTATGCATAAAAAGGGGGTATAGATGTTTTTGTGTTTGGCTACATATAACAGAACTGACTACAATGGCTTGAACAAACAAGGGGTTTACTTTTCTTACTTATCAAGGTGTCTGGACATAGGTGGTCCAGAGCTGGTGAGCCGTTTCCTACATGTAATCATTACCTTGGGCTGCTTCTACTGGTCTGCTCCACCATCCTTCGTGTGTGGTTTTCACCTTTATGAGTGCACCGCCAAGCACAGTGTCTGTATTCTAGGCAAGAAGAAGGGAAGGGTGTGCACCACCAAGCACAGTATCTGTATTCTAGGCAAGAAGAAGGGAAAGGTGGAGTTCAAAAGGGACAAGCCAGGTGAATTTTCACGGGGAAAACAAACCTCACAACCTAAGAATTTTCCACTTCTGCTTCATTAGCCAGAGCTGTGACACAAGTTTATCCCCAGAAATGAGGGAATCTAGGGCATTATAGTTTTGCTGAATATATTGACATCCTGAATAAAATCCTAGTTTGGCTAGTCAGAAAGAAGGTGGGAATAGATAATGTGTAGGCAATATCAATGTCTGCAGTCAGGAAAAGCTAACTTCCATTGGTTGTTGAGATGTCATGAAATGACACATGTGAGATACAGAATACATATTGGGCCCTCAAAGAATGACCTCTCCTTATTTTGTGGTTATTCCTATTTTATGCTGTAGTGACTATTTGCAATGATCGTGGTGCTTGAATGATTTAATTATGTTACATTTAAAAATCCATATGTCTAAAAAATGTAAGAAATGTCTGTTTAAATGTCCATATGTCTAAAAAAATGTAACAAGTGTCTATATCCCAGCTTTTTTCCATCAGTTCTGGTTGTTATCCAATGTGGCTCAAGAATCAGATATCTCATTTTCATCTGATGTGTTAGATATTAAAAATAAAAAGAACTAAATAAATTGCAGAGATATGTATTCAGTAATCATAAATGTGGACAATCTAAATGAACAATAAAACCAAATTAACTTGGGGAAATGTTTAATACTTTGGGGAGTCTTAATATGGGAGAAAATCCTGTCAGTTAGAGTAAGTTATCCCTTGTGTAGTGTGGTTTCAGAGGAAACTGGAGACCATATTTTCTTTGGAAATGCATCCTTACCCAAAATGATTTCCTTGAGTTCTTTTGTTAGTCTGCCATACACCTGATATGCCCATGGTTAGATTATGAGAATATATTTCCACAGTGTCCTTTGAAAATGTGTTAGCTGGAAGGAAATTCTGAGACATTAGTTATATATGTATACTAACTCAGCCTCTGTGCACCAGTGCTGAATCAAATCTTGGCGACAGTTTTGGGTGAGGTAGAAAAGAATAGCTTTATTGCTTTGCCAGACAAAGGTGGGCACAGCGGGCTCCTGCCCTCGAAAACTGTGTGTCCCAACCCGGGAAGATTTGGTGAGGAGTTTTATAGCAATGATTCAATGATGGTGTTGCTGATAAGGATCAGGGTGTGTGCAGGGCCTGCGCTCTTTTAATCTGGTTTGGGTAATCTTTTGCTGAGCTTCTCTGGTTCCTTTAATCTGGCCTCAGGTGCTTTTCTCTGGTATGAAGAATGCTGACATCTTCCATTTGTTGGGTTTTAGTTCTCTGAAGAGCTTAAGGATATTGTCGTGTGTATCCCTTGAGGAGGAACCAGGACCCTGCCCCAAGGCTGCACTCTTGTTTCCTGACTGCTCCTCCCCTGTCTCTTCAACTGTTTGAATCTGCCCTTTGGAACTCAGGGAAGGTCATGGAGGCTGAACAGAAAGGCTCTCACGCCCAGGAGCCCCACAGGGTCCTGCTTAGTTTCACAGTGAATAGTCTGCTATGAAACATGGTGGACACAAAGTCCATTTTTTTGGTTGGGGAAAGGAAGATTTGAAACTTAGGGGGAGGTCAGCAGTATGAAGAGATTAGGAGGAACCACAAGAGGGCAGGTGAGAATTAAAGTCAAACATCTAGAAGACATAAGCTTGTCTCTTCTTTCAACGCATCCACGTGCAGTACTAACACTGAAGCACTTTGTTATTATCACCTAGGTTCATGGAGTAGAAAGAATACTTGACTTAAATCTAACTCAAGGACTCTGATATTTGACAGGAACTATGAATCATTGCTCCATGAAATACTTTGAGGGCCATTCCAGATATGACCAGCGATACCTCAGAACTCCTTAGAGCCTTATACCTGCCCTCCCCTACCCCCACCACTGCCATTACACACTGTGGAGAAGGGAATATTTCATGGTTCCATGAATGTCTTTGTGATCATCAGAATGGTACCCTGGGGACTTCCCTGGTGGCATAGTGGTTAAGAATCGGCCTGCCAATGCAGGGGACACGGGTTCGAGCCCTGGTCCGGGGGGATCCCACATACCGTGGAGCCACTAAGCCCGTGCACCACAACTACTGAGCCTGCACTCTAGAGCCCATGAGCCACAACTACTGAGCCTGTGCGCCACAACTACTGAAGCCCGCGTGCCTAGAGCCCGTGCTCTGCAACAAGAGAAGCCATCACAATGAGAAGCCCGTGCACTGAAACGAAGAGTAGTCCCCACTTGCCACAACTAGAGAAAGCCCGCATGCAGCAACAAAGACACAACACAGACAAAAAAAAAAAAAAAAAGAATGGTACCCTGTAGACTGCCTGAATGTTCACATTTAAGACATTTCTCCAGGTTGATTGGAAGAGAGAGGAAACTTCTTTCATCTAGACTACTAAAAACTTGCAACCCAGAGTGCAGCATTAGCATTAATTTGCATAGTCAGGAGAGTGGGGGCGATATTGAGTGGTCATGTAATTCATTAGACTAAAGTGCACTTGCTTCTATAAATCAGCTCCCTTGAAAGATTTAAATTAGATCTCAAATCCATTTGTTTTTTGTAGTCCTTGAAAATTCGTGTTTATGTTTATTTAGCGAACATTCTGTGGCATTTATAAAATGCCTTAAATGTAGGCATTTAAAATATTGACACATTTAATCCTCATTAGAGTCCAGTGAGTTGGGTTTTTTTATGATCATCACTTAACAGTGGAGGAAACCGAGGCACAGAGAGGATGAGCAACTCGTTCAGATCACACAGCTAGCAGGCAAGAGAGCCGGCATTCAGACCATGCAGTCTGGCTCCAGGGCCCAAGCTCTAAGCCATTATTCTAGGCCTTGAGGAACATGCTTTCAGACTGATTCACAATCCTCCTTCTTAGTTGTCTTTTGTCTTAAGATCCTTGGTGTTCTGGAATTTTAACATAGAACATTTTGATAGTATTTTACCTACAGCTCATCTTGATTTCTGCACAATAGATCCACAACCATGATGTCAAACTGATCAGGTGTTAGAGTTTATTTATTTGAGTAGCAGTATTTTCACTTCATTTTCCAAAGGCAAATGAAGATATAGAGTCTCTACATATTCCCAGAATTATATCACATCCTCTTATAACTTGCATGAAAATAATCACCACCCAAAAGCATTAAACATTTGGATATAAAAGCAAAAATCTAAGAAAAGCTTGCAATGGCAGGCAATAAACTACTCTATATGGTTAGTGTGTCAATGGTTCTGTGTCGTGATAAGTTTTATTGTGCAAGAAAACACATTGTTTTAAAAACCTTCCTCATAGCAGAGGACACAGTTTTTATCTTCAGTGAATTGACCATTTCTATAACCTTTCGAATATTACTCATAGGGCAACTAGAGGAACCCAAGAGAGCTGAATGAGTCAGGAATGAGAATAAAAAATATAGACTTGAAAAATTACGTGTGTGTGTGTGTGTGTGTGTGTGTGTGTGTGTGTGTGTGTGTCTTTATCTTTTACCCAAGGAGAATCACAGTTTGATTTTCTGGGTACCTCTGAAAAAGGGTAGTGATCTTTTATTCTACATGAAGATGCGCCCCCATTTGCATTTAGAGGGCTAGTACTGTTGGAGCTGACACCAGCTCACAAGAGTGCTGAATGTTTGCAATTTTTCCCATTCTACATTCAGTGACTCGTGCTGTAGCTTGAAATTGGCCATGATGAGAGTATTTATACCATGGAAATCAGGGAACAGTGGAAATCAGGGCCTTTTCTTTTTCCCCAGAGACAGTTGTCAAACATTTAGGAACACACCACTGGGTGCTTGAATACATAATGAATGCACAGTAGTTAAAATTTTCCCTCTAATAATTTTGAACAAAACAAACAGACAATTGAGAGAAACACACCCTCTTTGACTTAGCTTTACTTATTTTTCATACAATTTATTTTGTGATTCAAAGCCTATCTCAGGAGGAAGACAGTCCTAAGAACACAAAATTCACCTGTGAACTTTGTAACCAGACTTCCCCAAACGCACTCCCTATCAGCCTTGGAAAGCTTTGTCAGGAACAGAACCCTCATTGGGTTTTCATTTCCACTTTTCGCCAAACATTTTCAGAGAAAAATGACTTCCTCCTGAGTATCCATTAGCCCCCAGCACTGATGCTAATGAGCAAACTACAAGCAAGCTGACGCGCAAATGGATGTGAGTCACCCGTACACTTAGCCTGCCCGGCCTCCTGCGTCACCACTGACACTGGTTCCTTCCCAGCCAGGCAAAAATCATGGTCTGTGTTTGTCCATTGCTGGGAGACAGCTGATCTGAAGGTGCCCCTTTAAAAGGATGCACTGATTTGTTCTCGTGAAATCATTCGTGCATCTACCTCCCCATATTGAGATTTGCATCCAGGTTGAAATGTACTTCAATGAATAAGATTAAGCTAAGAGAACAGACCTTTTAAAAGGTATTGCTTAATCAAGAACAGAAAGCCAAACAAATAGAATTGAGAGCAAGCCTGCTTTTTCTATACAAATATAAAGAAACATTCCATGAAGACGCAGGTAAGACCAAGAGCCACTAGGCAGCTAAGAGTAGAGAAACAGTAAATGCTACCCCATAAGAGCCTTGCTCTGTGGGATTTGTTTTGTGCCTTCCTAACTGCAGATGCTGCCAATGGAAGAAAGGAAGGAGAAGTCTGTGGCTCTAGGGCTTTCCTAGGAAAGCTTCACAGCACTGAATAGTCAACAAACAGCAGATGGTACAAAGATTTCTAATTAGCCTCTGGGAAGGCAGTGAAGCATTTTATGTCCATGGGATACTAATGGAAACAAATTGTGATTTCAAGTTTCTGTTACTGAACGAACGATGCTGAAGCCTTGAGGAGTGGCTAAGCATTCACTGAGGGACATTTTTATTTTTAAGAGTTATATTTATCAACCAGGAGGAGGTGGGCATCATAAGGAAAAACTTTGATTCAGTGGGAGATCTTGCAACGCTCAAGTCTAATTTATTTGTTTATATTCTTCTTGGTTCCCCAAATTATTTAAGTCACTCTTTGAAAGATGTGGAGGGAGCTTCAAGATGGCGGAGGAGTAAGACGCAGAGATCACCTTCCTCCCCACAAATACATCAGAAATATATCTACATGTGGAACAACCCCTACGGAACACCTACTGAATGCTCACCCAGCATAGGAGCACCTCAATACATAAGGCAAATGCTAACAGCCATAAAAAGGGATATTGACAGTAACACAATAATAGCGGGGGACTTTAACACCCCACTTTCACCAATGGACAGATCATCCAAAATGAAAATAAATAAGGAAACACAAGCTTTAAATGACACATTAAACAAGATGGACTAATTCATATTTATAGGACATTCCATCCAAAAACAACAGAATACACTTTCTTCTCAAGTGCTCATGGAACATTCTCCAGGATAGATCATATCTTGGGACACAAATCAAGCCTTGGTAAATTTAAGAATATTGAAATTGTATCAAGTTTCTTTTCTGACCACAACGCTATGAGACTAGATATCAATTACAAGAAAAAAACTGTAAAAAGTAGAAACACAATACACTGCTAAATAACCAAGAGATCACTGAAGGAATCAAGGAGGAAATCAAAATACACCTAGAAACAAATGACAATGAAAACACGACGATCCAAAGCCTATGGGATGCAGCAAAAGCAGTTCTAGATGGAAGTTTATAGCAATACAATCCTACCTCAAGAACCAGGAAAAATCTCAAATAACCTAACCTTACACCTAAAGCAATTAGAGAAAGAAGAACAAAGAAACCCCAAAGTGAGCAGAAGGAAAGAAATCAAAGATCAGATGAGAAATAAGTGAAAAAGAAATGAAGAAAACAATAGCAAAGATCAATAAAACTAAGAGCTAGTTCTTTGAGAAGATAAACAAAATTGATAAACCATTAGCCAGACTCATCAAGAAAAAGAGGGAGAAGACTCAAATCAGTAGAATTAGAAATGAAAAAGGAGAAGTAACAACTGACACTGCAGAAACACAAAGGATCATGAGAGACTAGTACACACAGCTCTATGCCAATAAAATGGACAACCTGGAAGAAATGGACAAATTCTTAGAAAAGTACAACCTTCCAAGACTGAACCAGGAAGAAATAGAAAATATGAACAGACCAATCACAAGCACTAAAGCTGAAACTGTGATTAAAAATCTTCCAACAAAGAAAAGCCCAGGACCAGATGGCTTCACAGGCAGATTCTATCAATCATTTGGGAAAGAGCTAACACCTATCCTTCTCAAACTCTACCAAAATATAGCAGAGGGAGGAACACTCCCAAACTCGTTCTATGAGGCCACCATCACCCTGATACCAAAACCAGACAAGGATACTACAAAAAAAAGAAAATTACAGACCAGTATCACTCATGATTATAGATAAAAAAATCTGCAACAAGATACTAGCAAACAGAATCCAACAGCACATTAAAAGGATCATATGCCATGATCGAGTGGGGTTCATCCCAGGCGTGCAAGGATTCTTAAATATACGCAAATCAATCAATGTGATACACCATATTAACAAACTGAAGAATGAAAACCATATGATCATCTCAATAGATGCAGAGAAAGCTTTGGACAAAATTCAACACCCATTTATTATAAAACTCTCCAGAAAGTGGGCCTAGAGGGAACCTACCTCAGTATAATAAAGGCCGTATACAACAAACCCGCAGCATACATCATTCTCAACGGTGAAAAACTGAAAACATTTCCTCTAAGATCAGGAACATAGTTTTGCAAGTCCTAGCCACGGTAATCAGAGAAGAAAAAGAAATAAAAGGAATACAAATTGGAAAAGAAGAAGAAAACTTGCACTGTTTACAGATGACATGATACTATACATAGAGAATCCTAAAGATGCCACCAGAAAACTACTAGAGCTAATCAATGAATTTGGTAAAGTTTCAGGATACAAAATTAATGCACAGAAATCTCTTGCATTCCTCTACACTAACAAAGATCAGAAAGAGAAAGGAAGGAAACAATCCCATTCACCACTGCAACAAAAAGAATAAAATACCTAGGAATAAACCTACCTAAGGCGGTAAAAGACCTGTACTCAGAAACTATAAGACCCTGAACAGGAAAAAAAAAAAAAAGATGTGACACAAGCAAGTGAGCTAATTGAGCAAAAGAGAAAACAAAGATGAAAAAGTAATAAGTATGGGAAGAAGCTAGTTCACAGTTTGTATGGTTGAGGCGGCCCTTACATGCACTAGAGGTGGGGCATGGTGTCTGCTTGAGCTTTTAGGAAATCAAGGTAGGAGGAAAATATGATGAATTATTCCCCCATGTATCTTTTAGTTGATTTTGGACCTAATAGTTTGTATGTCTTATTCCTTTACCCCTATATTGCCCCTCCCCCCGCCACTGGCAACCACTGGTTTGTTCTCTATATCTGCGAGTCCCCTTTCTTTTTGTTATATTCACTAGTTTGCTGTATTTTTTAGATTCCACATATAACTGATATCAAAAACATTTTAAATGTTTAGCAAAATTAATGGAAAGGAACCTTCTACTTCTATGATTTGTAAAGTGACATATCAATCTAAATTGAGTAATAGTAAAAATTACTCAATACTGCAAAGATGGGTAGGCTTTAGAAGCAGGTCTTTTATTATTACAAAATCTCCCCGGCAGTTGTAACTGTGCGCGCTCTGAAGAATCAAAGCGACACAAGCCTGAACCACAGCTCTCTTCACAGAACGCTCTTCTTTCTTATCCAGCTTCTCATTTTAAACTGAAAGGGGCTGCCTATTTGTGAGGCAATCTTTATCCTTATCCCTGTCAGTTCATTCTCTTTTTCTCTTTGGTATGAAGACCATTATAGACTGAAACTCATCAAGGACCCAGCTGTGCATTTAAATGTTGATGGTTAAACAGCCGTTTATTTTTCTCTTATTTTATCCTGTGTTCAACTTTTATCTTGCCCCTTAAGCCCATACTTTAAAACAACCTGCAAGATGGATTCAACCGTACCTTCAGGACCACAAAAATATGATCCAGTGGTTCTTTATGTTGACTAAAGTTATGGGCTAGGGAAGGAGAAAGGGAGTTATTGATCATGAACAGGTGGGGGTTAAGAACACCTTGACAAAGAGGAGATACCTTTCCTTTTACACAGGAGGGATAGAAGAGGTTGAGTGGACTTTGAACAAGACTGGGTGGTGCAGCCAGGAGGAAAAACAATCAAGAGATTCTGACTAGATGGTTTCAACATACAATATAAAACTCAGAGCTACTCTATTGGTTTTCAGGCCCTGTGAGGTCAAGGGTACCTGGAAGCTTGCTGGAAGTGCCAGTTTCTGAGCCCTGGAACCCAGAGATTCTGAACTAGAAGATTAGGGAGGCCAGGGACAATGGTGGAAGGGCAAGGAGAGGGGCACAAAAATATAATTTTCAGGTATACTTTAAGTTGATCCAATGTAGGTGATTCCCAGATGCTACTTTATTTTATATCCTTTTCCCTTTTATGCCAGTGCCATTATTCTTATTATATTCCTTGAGTTCATGACTATAGAAAACTTTACTTTTGATTCTAAACTCTGTACATTCAGAGCTAACCTGTGTCATCCCCTTTTTCACCATCTTCTCTGTCTCCTCCATCTATCTATTCAATATCTGTCTGTCTGTGTCTCTCTTTTATTTCCTGAAAAGGGTACCTATGTTATATTTGGTTTTTTTATTCTTTTTCTTTCATTTACTAACACATCTTGGAGTTCCTTCTATAATAGCGCATACATACCTGGACCATTCTTTCAGTGGCTGCATATGATTGTATAATTAGGTGTACCAAACATTATTTAACCATTGCTTTAATAATATAAATTTAGACTGTTTTAATTTTTTTTTTTTTTTTTTTACGGTATGTGAGCCTCTCACTGTTGTGGCCTCTCCGTTGCGGAGCACAGGCTCCGGACGCTCAGGCTCAGCGGCCGTGGCTTACGGGCCCTGCCGCTCATCTTCCCGGACCGGGTCACGTACCCGTGTCCCCTGCATCGGCAGGCGGACTCTCAACCACTGCACCACCAGGGAAGCCCAATTTTTTTCTATTTTAAGAGACCATACAGTGAACATCCATGTACTGGGTTTTGGTGAACTTTGAGAGTATGTCTATAAAGTCTTAGAAATCTGACTACTGAATAAAAAGTTTTGGTTAATTATTCAAATTTTTTCTTCAAAATGTTTAATCTAAATCATATTTCCACTTGAAGTAGATAAGAGTGCCTTTTCCCCAAGCTTCATCAGGATTGTGTTGCAGGAAGGGGGACCCCTTCCAGGGCCTGAGAGTGGGCTCTTGTCTAACACTCAGAAATGAATTGTCCAAGGAGACATGTGCTGACAAAGCAAGAGACGTTATTGGGAAGGGGCACCTGGGTGGAGAGCAGGAGGGTACGGGAACCCAGGAGGACCTCTCTACCAGTGGCTCGCAGTCTCGGGTTTTATGGTGATGGGGTTAATTTCCGGGTTGTCTCTGGCCAATACTTCTGACTCAGCGTCCTTCTTGGTGGCACACGCATCACTCGGCCAAGATGGGTTGCAGCGAAGAGGATTCTGGGAGGTTGGTAGGACATATGGACTGGTGTCTCCTTTTGACCTTTCCCAAATTCTTCTGGTTGGTGGTGGCTTGTTAGTCCATGTTTCTTGCCAGGACCTCCTGTAGTAAAATAACCCATGCAAATGGTTACTGTGGTGCCTGGCCAGGGTGGGTGGTTTCAGTCAGTGTTTCCCCTTAAAACTGGATATGATCAATCTTAAAAATTTTTGCCAATCAGAGAAAAAGACTTTTCATTTTTATTTCTTTAATTACGAACAAGGCAGATTTTTTTTATTGTTCATAAACCTATTATATTTTTAAAATATGTAACTCATATATCTGTGACCATTTTTCTTTTGGGTTGCTTATTTTTTAATAGTTTTATAAAAGTGCTTAGAAATTAACAAATGAATCCTTTGTTATGCCATCTAGGTTGAAAAACACTTTTAAAAAGCACTTTGTTTCTAGATTTTTTGATGATGGCCATTCTGACTGGTGTGAGATAATATCTCATTGTAGTTTTGATTTTCATTTCTCTAATGATTAATGATGTTGAGCATTCTTTCATGTGTTTGTTGGCAGTCTGTATATCTTCTTTAGAGAAATGTCTATTTAGGTCTTCTGCCCATTTTTGCATTGGGTTGTTTGTTTTTCTGTTACTGAGCTGCACCATTGTAAAGCAATTATACTCCAATAAAGATGTAAAAGAAATAATAAAAGCACTTTGCTTTTGCATTTATTTTCTGTTGTCTAAAATATAGAACAGTCTATCAAGAAATGTGAAGGGTCTTTAATTTTACCCTGCTTTTAATCTAACTGCCATAGTTTCATAAATGCTGGTAGAAAAATGAGTCTCCTCGGTCAGAGATGAGGGACAAAAGCAGTAGCAAAAGTGTCAGCACTTTTGGGTGATTTCCCTGAGCCCCAGTTCTCACAGGTGACACAGAAATGGACAGATGACACTTGCATAGACAGTGGGATGCAGTATAGGAGGGGAACCCTTAGCTTAGGGAAACTTAGTGTTTTATAATGGGCAGCAAGCATGTCTGCTCTTTGCTCTAAAGCATGGTTTCTGAACCTCGTCACCACTGACATTTTGGGCCAGACTATTCTTTGTTGTGGGAGTTTATCCTATGTATTGTAGGATATTTAACAGCATCCCTGGTCCACTGGATGCCAATATTACCCTTAGTCACGACAATCAAAAATATCTCTAGACATTGTCAAATGTTCCCTGACGGAGAAATCACCCTTGGTTGAGAACAAAGATGTGTCATCTGTAGAGACACGATTACTATGTGTCTCGGTGTGTTTCTCCTTGGGTTTATCCTGCCTTGGACTCTCTGTGCTTCCTGGACCTTGGTGGCTATATCCTTTCCCATGTTAGGGAAGTTTTCGACTATAATCACTTCAGATATTTCCTTGGGTCCTTTGTCTCTCTCTTCTCCTTCTGGGACCACTACAATGCAAATGTTGGTGCATTTAATGTTGTCCCAGAGGTTGCTTAGGCTGTCTTCATTTCTTTTCATTCTTTTTTCTTTATTTCCTCCTGTGGCAGTGATTTCCACCATTCTGTCTTCCAGGTCACTTATCCGTTCTTCTGCCTCAGTTATTCTGCTATTGATTCCTTCTAGTGTATTTTTCATTTCAGTTATTGTATTGTTTGTTCTTTAATTTTTCTAAGTCTTTGTTAAACATTTCTTGCACCTTCTCGATCTTTGCCTCCATTCCTTATCTGAGGTCCTGGATCATCTTCACTATCATTATTCTGAATTCTTTTTCTGGAAGGTTGCCTATCTCCAGTTCATTTGGTTCTTTTTCTAGGGTTTTATCTTGTCCCTTCATCTGGCATATGGTCCTGTGCCATTTCATTTTGTCTATCTTTCTGTGAATGTGGTTTTTGTCACACAGGCTGCAGGATTTTAATTCTTCTTGCTTCTGCCGTCTTTCATATATTATTTTATAAGTATTTTTTTCATGGAGGTGAGACCATAGGGACACGTCTATTTACAATCTTTCTCATAAAATACCATATGCTCTACAATGTAAATGGCCTCTTCTGTCTTCTCTATAGAATTTTCCTTTTGACAATAACCTTGTGCCAAGTGGAGTGTTGTTTTGGGGAAGAGCAAAGAAGGACATCAAGTTTCCGCTGATATATGGACTACCAGCTTTCAGATAAAAGAGATATAGTTCCTTAATTTAAAATGTCTCTCCTTGGGCTTCCCTGGTGACGCAGTGGTTGAGAGTCTGCCTGCCGATGCAGGGGACACGGGTTCGTGACCCGGTCCGGGAAGATCCCACATGCTGCGGAGCGGCTGGGCCCGTGAGCCATGGCCGCTGAGCCTGCGTGTCCGGAGCCTGTGCTCCGCAATGGGAGAGGCCACAGCAGTGAGAGGCCCGCGTACCGCAAAAAAATAAACAAAATAAAATGTCTCTCCTTATAAACACTATGTAAATATTGTACAGATATTTTAAGAATGTTGACACGGGAGGCCAGTTTATTAGGCTGCTCAGAGATGCCACTTATTTCAGTGCTTGCGGGAATTTAAAAGTAGAAGAAATTAGTTGGTATGAATAGTCAGTAGAGGGATGAGGAAAGAAATAAGGTAACATTTAGGTCTTGGAGGTGTTATAGGTAAGGCACAAAAGGTGTTGTTGCAAATCAAATCCCATATTTTAATCTGAGTGTATATTTTACAGTATTTTGCTTTTAGGAAAATTACTGCATTTAAGGTATTTCCAAACCTTGGAAATATTATATTTTGATTAATCATTTTTTTTAACTTCTAAATATATTCCCAACTTATTTCTGTTGGATACCATGCTCAAGTTTATCTGTTTTTTCTTTTTCTGAAAATATTTGTTAGGAACAGATATAGGAGATGTTTACTTCCGGATGGCATTTTAGTTTATGGCGGGCCACTGCTTTCATGGAGGCAACTGAATAAGACCAGATAAATAATAACATGATACTTTTAAAGAAATCAGAGGATATTGAAAACAACAAGGACTAGATGAACCGAACTGTCCGAAGTGAAAGAATTTTCCGAGATGAGCTGATCATGTCCGTTGGACTTGCTGGGGGAAAGAGAAACCAGCCATGCTTTCATTGATCATGTAGGGCTGGTGTCACAAACTGGAAACAGGAGAGACCATGGAAGAGACAGGTGGCTTTTTCCACTGGATATTTGCCAAGTTCTAGTACTGTGAGGAGCTAGGCTGGAACTATTACAAGGTACAGTGAAACCTCCCAGTCTCACGGTGCTTTTAGGAAACAAGACTTATTACAGGTGGTGTCTAGAATTGAGACAGAGCTAATATCCTTTTCAAGACATTTGCTAGAGTTTGGAGGTGGGTGGGGGATGGAGGGCAGAGGGCCAAGCTATAAGATTCTGCAGGGGCGATCTAGATCTGGATCTTCCTAGGAATCTCAGGACTAGGGAGAAGGATCTCTATTGCACTCTTAATCAAAATCCAGGAAGGGTTCCATCTTAGAAAGAGAGAAAGCTAGATATAGACAGAGATTTATTACAACTGAAACTCATTCCCAACAGGATCAATGTCTGATTTGAATTGAGTTCATCAGATCTTTATCCTGTCTATCTGAAAGGAGTGGGGGAAATTCTGTCTCATAGTAGATAACACCATTTGGAACCTATACAGTTCTTTTATTTACACTACGTCCTGCATGCAATAAACAATTATTAGACATATGAAAAGGCAAGAATATATGGCTGATAATCAAGAAAAAAAACACAGATGATATAAACAGACTCCCGAGTCACCCAAATATTTGATTTAGGAGAGAAGGAAAAGTCAGGATGTTTGCAGTTGACTTAGGAAGGCAGAGACTCGAAAGAACTTAGCTCCCATCCTTGCAATAATGAAAAACCCAACAACAAAAAAGTTTTTAGGTTTTCTTGAAGCTCTCAGAGAGCTTGAATGGATAAGCACTTCATAAAAGAGGATATCCAAACGGCCAATAAACATAGGATAGGGGACTTCATTGGTTATACCCACAAGAATGCTGTTCAGTATTGCTATTCTAGACCAATTCAGTGGTCTGTAACAATCAGACCACCACTTGTTGGTCTTGTGTCTGTGATCAGCTACAAGGTGGCGAGGCAGCTCTGCTCACCTTGCCTGGGCTCACTCATGTGTCTGAGGGTTTCTGGCTGTCAGCTGAGGCTGTCAGGGCACGTGACTCTGTACTGTAGCTGACTAGCCTGGACCTGTTCTTACAGCAGCGGCAGAGGAACAAGAGCGAGAACAGAAATAAGGCTTTGCAACTAGTGCACGGTAACCTGTTCATTGTATAGACTATTGACTATATAGTCAAGCTCAGATTCAGGGGATGGGTAGATAGACTCTGGCCTCTTCGGTGAAACTGCAAAGTCACGAGGTAGAGGGTATCATTACAGACGTGGGTAAGGAATGATGCTACTGATGCAGTCTATCGGTGTGCTGTTCTCTCTTTGGCGTTTTTTTTTTTTATAAACATGTGCATGTTTTATTTATTTATTTGGCGCATTGGGTCTTCGTTGCTGTGCGTGGGCTTTCTCTAGTTGTGTCAAGCAGGAACTACTCTTCATTGCAGTGTGTGGGCTTCTCATTGCCGTGGCTTCTCTTGTTGCGGAGCATGGGCTCTAGGCACATGGGCTTCAGTAGTTGTGGCACGCAGGTTCAGTTGTTGTGGCTCTCGGGCTCTAGAGTGCAGGCTCAGTAGTTGTGGCATGTGGGCTTAGTTACTCCGCAGCATGTGGGATCTTCCCGGACCAGGGATCGAACCCGTTTCCGCTGCATTGGCACGAGGATTCCCAATCACTGCGCCACCAGGGAAGCCCCTCTTTGGCCGATTTTATGCTCTCCCACTCACGACTGGCTTCCCAACGGATAGAAAACAAGTCTGTCTCTAGCTCTTGAACTTTATATCCTGTATCCTCCACATCAGAGATGGCTTGGCCATCTTCCTTTTGTTCCAGTTAGGAAAATCTCTGGAGAATGATCCTGACTGGGCTGACTTGGCTATCTGTCTAAAGCTCCCCCTTTCAACATTTTGGCCAGAGATTTGAGGTCATGAAATAAGTCATGATTCCGATCACCATATCTCTCTCTGTGTTTCTGGGACATTCTCAGTAAAAGGAAAATCATTGTAACCAAATGCATCCAGTTAATTGTTATTTATAATATTCTGTGTCTAAGGAATCCAAAATATTTAGCAGCTGTAATTGCAACAGTGCCTGACATTTAGTTATTTGATAAATCTGGTTGGTTGTGTTTCATTCAACAAATATTTGAGTTGAATGATTGTTATTTTCCAAGCACAGTATAAGGTTTTCAGGATAAGTTTGAAAGTTAAGACAACAAACTCCTTCTTTTTTTTTTTTTTTTTTTTTTTGCGGTATGTGGGCCTCTCACTGTTGTGGCCTCTCCCGTTGCGGAGCACAGGCTCCGGACGCGCAGGCCCAGCGGCCATGGCTCACGGGCCCAGCCGCTCTGCGGCATGTGGGATCCTCCCGGACCGGGGCATGAACCCGTGTCCCCTGCATCGGCAGGCGGACCCTCAACCACTGCGCCACCAGGGAAGCCCCAAACTCCTTCTTGAAGCTTATATATGTCGTGAGGGATAAGTGGATGAGTATGTTGAGTCTATATAGAGAAACCCAAAAATTCTGAAAAACTTGTTTTGGGGGTAATTTAGGTTGCATAGTTGTAATAGGTCATTCAAAAGCACAGTAACTCTGGTGTGACTGAAAATGTAGACCTTCTGTCAGACACTTCTCTCATACTATTTATTAAGTTACACAAAGTACTTATACTAAAAGAATACACATAAAATCACTTGAAGTGAAATTGCTTTTCTTCCTAATATAAATATAACTTTTTAATTGAGGGTCCACAACACAGAGGGTGTAAAACATATTTATTTTCTCTAACCCTGCTCCCAACTCTGCCCTGGTAGATTATTTGCTTCCAATCCTTGAGTGAAATAATGAGCAGATTTCATAAATTATTTTTATTACTTTTGAATCTTATGAATCCATTCACTATAGTTCAAATTCTGATTTCGAATTTCATCAAAGATTGCCCTCCTCTTTGCTATTGGCTGCAAAAATGCCTGAAGGCAATCCATTAGGAGGATACTGCAGAGACAGAAGGACCCTCACCCAAAAACTGGTTCAGACTGGTGATACCACACATGCACAAAGAGGTTAATTACAATGTAATGAGGCTTTACAGAGAGAGCAGGAAAGCTTCCAAGCATGTCCCAAAAAATGACCTAAGAGAGCAGGGAAAGGAGAGTGGCTTGGGGTTTTTATTGTGGTTAGGGAGTGGAGCTGGGATGAGGTTCCCTTGAGGATAGGGGCTTACGTGGTTTGAACTTCCTGCTGGCACCGAAGAAGGAAGCACGTGGGCTTTTGTATCAGCTTGCCAATTGGGGGGCAGAAAGGAAGGAGGATGGTGGGGCCTGACCCCTGTTGGCAGTCAAACACCAAAAATGAAGTCAGACTCTTTATTGACAGTCTAAGCAAGATTCTTTTCTCTCTTTTTTTTCTGCTCTTCCAGTTGGGAGAAAGGGCAAAGAGAGAGAGAGAGAGAGAGAGAGAGAGAGAGATTTCCCACATGCCGAGAGTCTTTAAAGTAATCTGAGTTCTTTCTAAACAAATGACACAGAAACAATTATTAAACAACTTTAACATAACTCAATAGCAAAACCCCAAATAATTTGATTTAAAAATGGACAGAGAGGGCTTCCCTGGTGGCAACAGTGGTTGAGAGTCTGCCCCCCGATGCAGGGGACACGGGTTCGTGCCCCGGTTCGGGAAAATCCCACATGCCGCGGAGCGGCTGGGTCCGTGAGCCATGGCCGCTGAGCCTGCGCATCCAGAGCCTGTGCTCCGCAACGGGAGAGGCCACAACAGTGAGAGGCCCGCGTACCGCAAAAAAAAAAAAAAATTGGACAGAGAATCTGAATAGATATTTTTCCAAAGAAGTCCAGCAACTACATGAAATGATGCTCAACATCACTGAAATCATCAGTGAAAACCAATTAGAACCACAATGAGATACTACCTCACACCCGTTACAATAGCTATCCTCAAAAAGACAAGAGATAACAAGTGTTGGTGAGGAAATGGAGAAAAGGGAACCCTCGTACGCTGTTGGTGGGAACGTAAATTGGTGCAGCCACAATGGAAAAGAATATGAAGGTTCCTCAAAAAAACTAAAGATAGAACTACAAGTTTGTTCTCTATAACTCTGTTTCTGTTTTATGCCTGTTTATTTTTTAAGATTCCACACATAAGCGAAATCACACAATAATTGTCTTTCTCTGTCTGACTTACTCACTTAGAATAATACCATCTAGGTCCATCCATGTTGTCACAAATGGCAAGATTTCATTTGTTCTTCTTTATGGCTGAATAGTACTCCATTATATATATATAATATCAAATACATATATACATCAAATATTCTTTATCCACATCTTTATTGATGGGCATTTAGGTTGCTTCCATGTCTTGGCTATTGTAAATAATGCTACAATAAATGTAGGGGTGCATGTACCTTTTCTAATTAGTGTTTACATTTTGTTCAGATACATAGCTAGGAGTGGAATTGCTGGGTCATATGATAGTTCTATTTTTAATTTTTCGAAGGCTCTCCATACTGTTTCCCATAGTGGTTGCACCGCTTTACTTTCCCACCAAGAGTGCAAGAGGATTCCCTTTTCTCCACATCCTTGCCAACATTTGTTATTTTTGTCTTTGAGATTGTTAGGAGAAAGGTGCTTTATAAATCGAAGTAGTTGCTATTAATCATCATCATCGTCATAATAAACTTGGTATTGGAGAAATCATAAAAAAATAAAATAAAATGAATGCCTCCCATGTGTAGGTTAGGCATCATGAAAATAGGACAATATGCCACATTTTGTCAGTGAGTGGCCAGAATATTTATATGCAAACTCAGATATGAGGACTGGCCATTTTTTAAACATCTTCTATGGATCAGTCATTGTACTAGGAGCTTTACATACATGACCTTGTTTAAACTTTAACCTGAGGTAGGTGGTCTTACCATCTTTCTACAGATGAAAGCAAAATAGAGTTTCAAAAAGAGGGAAAGAGAGACAGAGAGATAAAGAGAGATGGAGATAGAGACAGAGATAGAACTAATGCCTATTTTAATCACCTGGCTGATAAGGGCTAAAGCTGAGATTTAACCCCAAATATGTGTCCCCCCATCTTGCCTCTCTAGAGAGAACCAGAGAAGTAAAAACATCACTTTCCTTCCAACATGACTATGACCCAGTAATGATTTTGGAAAATGGTAGTCTGTGAAACCCACTAACTCAGGTCCTGTTCCCCTGGCTTTTGTACTCAGGGTGCCTGTATTTGTGAAGGAGAGTCTGAAATAGCTCCATTCCTGTCCAGAAAAATTTCTGGTTATAAGCCAATTTAGAGAAAACAAATTGTCCACTTAGACTGCTGCAGTACATAAAATATTCACCATTCAACTGTCACTTATCTTGAGCAAGTTTTTAATGGGCTAAGGTACTGGGAAGGTAAAATTTATCTTGAACTCTAATAATAAACTGAAGAGACCATATCTAAGAGTCACTGAGCTGATGTTAGTAAACATCAGAAAGGAAAGGCTAAGGTGTGGAAGTGGTGACGGTAGCCAGAGGCATACCAGGAGAAAGGGGGGACCCACTAAAGAAAAACTTTGTCTACGCTTCGTGGAAATTGTTTATTTTCACTTGCAGAGTGTAAAACACTTAATATTTGAGGAAAACAGTGTCAGCACAATGGCTGAATGCACTCAATAAAAGAGCATAGAGTTTTTAATCTTATTAGACCTATGTGTTAATTAGAGATTTGCCATTAACAATTTATAGGACCATTGGAAAACTCTCATCTCCTTTGAAAGTGGGACAACTCCATATGTTAGGGTTGTGAATCTTTGTACTAATTTTATGAGTGTTTATATAATATGCTTTCAGTAAATGTTTGTTCCATTTCATTAACAACACAGTAGTGTCATAAGTCCTTGTTTTGTTTCCTAGAGTATCATTTTTTTTTTTAATGTTAGCTTTGAGTCACCAAGGTTTTATAAAAGCTCCACAATTAAGTTCCAAATTTATTTTCTTCCCTTGGCTTTTATGGGATGTTTTCCCAATGTCTCAGTGAACACGTCCAAGTGTGATATCCAAGTTCTTTGAGAAAATGAAGCTGTTTATCTGCTATATATATTCTCCTTGGGAGTTATGAGCCTTCAGAACAAATTTAGCAGATTTTGTTGTAGATATTACAGACACAGGAAAACCTAGCTTGCTAATCCACAGATAGGTCATTTAAACATTTAGAACAGAATTTAAAAATCAACATTAATTAAGGATATTAGCATATGGTAAAACATTATCACCATATTTAGGAGCTGTTGAACTAGGTATATTTCAAATAGAGATTCACATTCAGATTTAAAGTGGATTCTGTGTTAAATAATGATCTCCCCGAGTGGGTCACATGTTCTTCCATCAAGGAAAGGTAGTATAACATAGAGGAAGCAACAGAGAGTTTTGAAATAAAAAACCTGGGCTTGAGTTGGCTCCATAATTAATAGTTGAGTGCCTTTAGTTTAGATACCTACCCTCCTGTAAGCCTTGGCTTATCATCTAGGTTACTGTGACTAGGTTACTGTGAGGTTCAAATAAATAAAAAAGCATTTATGTGGAAAAGTTTAATATTACCATCATAATCATCCCAAAGAGCAAAAATATCATGAATCTTGATGAACCAAGGTAATAGCGGCAACCGGTAGGATGGAAGGGAAATGTGAGAGTTAATCCAAGATGGATTTTAAAACAAAATAAAAGTCAACTCTCTGTCATCGTGGGTTCTATAGCTTCATCCCTGGTGTGAGAAATTGACTGAGTAATAAAGCTGATGAGCACTGATTCACATTGATGGTGAGAAGAACCAAGCCTTGGGGCTGGGCTGATGGGGAGACAGCAGAAGAACCTCTTCTCCTCCCCATGTCCCTTTTACAAGAGCATCTGGAGGGATGGTTCAGAACACTGCAGGCTGCTTAGGTGATGACAATCAGTGCGAACTAGCCCCTACAGTAAGTCCCCTACATACGAACGAGTTCTGTTCTGAGAGCATGTTCATAAATCAATTTTGTTTGTAAGTCCAACGAAGTTAGCCTAGGTACCTGCTAACAAAATCGGCTATATGGTACTGTACTGCAACAGGTTTATAATACTTTTCACACAAATAATACATAAAGAGCAAACACAAAAAATAAAACATTTCAAATCTTACAGTCCAGTCCCTTGAAAAGCACAGTAGTGCAGTACAACAGCTGGGATACAGGGGCTGGCATCGAGGGAACAGGCAAAAAGAGTTACTGACTGGAGGAGGGAGAGGAGGTGGGATAGTATAGAGATGGGCGGTAGAGCTGAAGGATTGTCAGCAGTAGGAAATGGAGGGCAAGCTGCAATTTCACTCACACCTGATGTTGAGGGCACAGGTTCTGGTTCCTTGCTGGATTCAATTCTATCTACCATCTTGAAAAACCGATCCGCTGCTTTTACGCTTGCTCCTGGACATCCTGGGCTTGAAATAAAGATACTGTACTACTGTAGTATATGCATATACTGTGCAGTAAAGTACACAAAAGCACAACCACTTGTAGAGGCTGCATGCACGTGACAATGGACACCAAACACGTGAACTAGCTTACGTGATTGGATATGTGCACGCACGTCCACATCTTTGAAAGTTCGTAACTTGAAGGTTCATATATAGGGGACTTACTGTACTTGTTAGATAACGCTTGGAAGATGAATTCTTGCGAGTTCTTACTACTGTTATTCACACACTGGTTAGTGTGAGTACCTAAGTGTTGACCACCTCCTCCAAATGTAATGCAGACCATAGTTTTCATGGAAAGCTCGCTTGGACAAAAATACAGCTCAAATAATGGCATGCATATCATTTTCACATACAGCTCCTCAACACCACTTGGAAATCATAGTTTCCTTTGCCTGCCCGCTGAGAATGTGTACTGGGTAGATGAGTTTCTAACTATAATGACGCCAGAACTTGGTGGAGGGGCTGGCATTCAGTGGTTCACTAGACTTCATCCCGTTGTCAGTGACAACTGCTCTACAAGGCCAGAGATTAGAAAGAACTGTGTCAAAAGGTCTTGAAAGGGCCGGTCCAAATTGCTGATGAAAGTAGATGAAGCTGTGAAAGAGATTTATGAAGACTGATTTAGAATTGAAAAGCGTGATGAGACACTTTTGGAATGCCACCGCGTGGCTGGGGCCAGGACAGAAGGGATGAGAAAGGGTAAAACACTGAAGCCTGTTTGCCAGCAGACACATTAGGCCCTTCCGCTCGGATCTCAGTTGGAAGATTCGCTGCTCTGTAGGCGTAGTGATTGTGGGAAATGCCTGTGGTTTTCCCAGCCTTCCTCTCTCAGCAGGCTTTGAGTGCAAGTCGTCTCAAAGGCTATAGGAAACCAATAGGAAAAGGAGAAGTAAAAGCTAATAATCCAGACACAATAGAAATAGCAAGGAACTGTAAATTGAAACAAGTTTTTGTTAGGCTGGGACTCATCTTACAATGTTACTGGCTCACTCTTTAAGGACAGTGCTGTCTGGGGGGTTCTTGTTTGGCTTAGAATCGCCCACACAGGAATAAGCCCAAATAGCCTCTGTAGAGATAACAGGGGCTCCTCTGACAGTGTGCTTATCTTAGTGGAAGTCAGCAATTTCTGCCCCTTCAACCAAAAAACTCTAGAAAATGTATCGGTTTACTGAACTTTTCAACCTTAGCCAAATGCCGTCAAATTTTAGTCTCTTTAGGTTGTCTGTACTGTCATGCTCAGTCTAGATATAATTTAAATTATGGTTGTAATTGTAATGTATCAAAGCAATATCAGGATGGAAGAGTTGTTACTGTCTTCCGATTCTTTTTATGAATAAAAACTTTAAAGGTGTTTAAGATTCTAAAATTTCAATAGGACAGAATGTTCTTGACTACCTGTATAGGTATGTTGGTGTGTGCTTTAATCTTGAATAAATGGAACAAAATAATTCTTAGTAGATACACCCCTAGTTCCACATGAAAAATATTATGGGAATAATTACGTTGTGCATGGACATGGCATGCGAGGATTCGGAATTTTTTAGATTGGGTTTAAATCACCAGCCGAACACTCTCAAGCAGATTAGTTAATTCCTGTGCCCTGTATTGCTCATCTGTAATTTGAGGATGACACCATCCTCCCAAGGTGTTCATGAGAATTAAATGACATACATAGAAGAGCAAAGTGCTGACATCAAACAAGGGCTCAAAATATTATTTCCCATTTCCTTCTCTAGGACAAAATCCCTTATAGCCTGAATTTACTCATATGGGGTGGGAAAAGAGTGTAGCAGTTAAAAATAACTTTTGTGCCACTGAGAAATAGCCCATCTGCCTATATGTATTTTATAGGATGAAACACTTAATATGAAAATATTTTCGGTTGGTTACTTAGATTTATGTACATGCTATATTATAAAATCTCAGAAATGTTGGATGATTTATTTTTTTAACTGTGAGCAAGGTTTGCTTATCTCCACCTTTGGGATAGAATACAAAGTTGGCATACGTACAAACGACTTAAACCCATGAATGAATTTTTATCTTTTTCTCAAACATGGGAAAGATTTGAATAAGACTTAAGAATGAAGTTAGCAGGAGGAATTGCAGCTGAGATATCAGTCTCACACTGAGATGTGACATCATTCATTCCTGAATCTGGTATCTAAGCTACCACCTTTTTCTGGCTCCCTCATTAACTCATTCATACAAATTAGAATATGAACATCTCATTTTACGCTTCCTGAGACATGCTGTGTAGAAGGTTAATGATCAAAAACAAAAAGAGAACAGCCTTTAAAACTGGATGTTTTCATTGCAACATTCAACGTCTAGGGAAATGGGAGTTAAACATTGGAAAAGAGATTTGGTTGTTGCAATTCATTGGCCATTGTTAAAAATAAACGTACTAAGAACTAAAGGAAGGTAAATAAGGTCTGTGGCTTCTGGTCACTTTTCTAGTAGGACTTGGCAAACAGTGCTTGTGTACATGCCATATGTTTGTATTGCCATCAATCCGTACACTATGCTACTGCTCAAGGTTCTGACTCTTCTCTCTATAATTTTGAGCCTTTAAAGTTCTGTCCTCAACTGCCCTGATTACTTCCACATATGCTCTCCATCTTCATGGACCAGAGTCGCTGTTAGCTCCACTTCATTCTCTTAACTGCAAATGAGAGCTTATTTCTGCTCTCCTAATCATGGCACCTACCACTTCAGGTACCTGAGTGTGGGGCTGATATCTGGGATAGCCCATAATAAATTCCTTTCTGTTGTTACTCAACTTTTCCTTTTTCATGTTTCCAAGAACAAGATACTTATTTGAATTAATTAAACAATAAATAATTTAGAGGGATGTACTTCTTCAGAAGTACATCCTAAACTCAGGGTGATTATTTTTAAGCTTGTGGCTAGATTTTCTATATGCACATTCAGGCTTAAAGCAGACTGTGGTCATCTTAAAATAAATGGAAACAAATGCTACAAAAAGATTTAGAATTTAAGGAATATTTAAAATTAATATCCAACCTCCCAAGGATCATTTTTTGTATTGAAGTCATTTTTTTTAATTGTAACTTTTTACTCGAGTTTCTTTGACAGGTGCAATTATAGCTTCCTAAAACATTGTCTAAATGATTACCTTTTAAACATAATGCTTTAAAATAAGGCATACACAAGGGAAAGATTCAAAGTGCAAAATGACAGGATGTGAGGGTGATCTGGCTGAGACATCTGTCACCCCATTGATTGCCAGGGTGGATTCAGCTGATCCGACTGGCTAGGTGCGTGTCCCCATCCTCCCTCACCGCTCCATGTGCATCCCTCCTGAAGTTGCACGCTCAGTCGAAGAGGACGACCTTTTCTGATAGAGGAGGACCGTTCTCTGCTCAAGGGTATACAAGTAGCTGCACTCCCCTCCTAGAACCTCCAAACAAGTTCTCAAGGTCAAAGTGAAAAATGACATAAAGTAAGTAGTAAATCTCTTTCCTATCTTAGACCACCAGTGCCATAGCCTCTCTCCCCAGAGGAATCTAATATTACCAGTTTTGATGTATCTCTAGAAAGATATATATGTGCATAACTGTGGTAGGGAATAATGCCCCCACCTCAAAGACATTCACATGCTAATCTCCAAATCCTATGAATATGTTGCCTTATATGGGAAAAGAGACTGCAGATGTGATTAATTTAAGGATCATAAGATGGGAATAGTATTCTGGATTATCCAGGTGTGTCCATTGTAATCACAAGGGTCCTTATCTTATAAGAGGGAGGCAGGAGGGTCAGAGTTAGAGAAACTAACTTTGAAGATGCTTTGCTGCTGGCTTTAAAGATGGTGGAGGGGCCATGAGACAAGAAATTCAAGTAGCCTCTTGAAATTTGGAAAAAACAAGGAAATTAATTATCCCCTAGAACATAGAGAAGGAATGTAACCCACCCAACACCTTGATTTTAGCCCAGTAAGACCTGTTTTGAGTTTCCAACCTGCAGAATAAATTTGTGTTAAGTCAGTAAGTTTGGGGCCATTTGGTAAGCAGCATTAGCAAATTAATAAATCTATATTTCTATTGGTGTATATATATATATATATATATATATATATATATGTACACCCACACACACATACGTATCACATTTCTATCTTTTCTGGAAATAAGAACATATTATATGCACTTAAGCACCTTCCATTTTATTTTATAATATAGTCTTGTCAGCTCAAATAGATATACCTTTTCTCTTAAGAGCTGTGTACTATTTTGATAAAGGTTGCAATACATTTTTATATCAGTTTTCTATTCTATTGATGAATATTTAGCTTATTACCATTCTTTTTTTCAACAAAGAGTGCTGTACTTAATATCTGCATAATGTTTAAACAATTATTATATAACATTTCAAATTGAGACAGGGTAATGTAATACACTGACATTTTCCTATTATCTCACTTCAGCATTTACTAGCCCATGGTCAGTCTTGTTTCTTCTATAACCCACTCCAACTTTTATCGCCATCTCTGGGTTACTTTGAATTACTTTGAATATAATCCCAGATAGGATATCATTTCATCAGTAAATATTTGAGTATATGTCTCTTAGCATAAAGAATCTTGTTCTATAGGATTTTGTTTACTTTGAGCGTATACCTAGGATGTATTTTAGAAATAAAAATGAACTCGAAGAAGAACCCTATTTTCAGTTTGAGAAATTATTTCAACATGGGGTATGTTCAGTAATGGCCTACTGCCATCTCACCCACTACACCCCAGTATACCAAATTTATTTTGATAGATTTATCAAATAATTAACACAGTTCACAGAAAGTAATTTTAAAAGTTTCAAGATGAATTTCATGATATATTCACCTTGATATTTATTTATTTTTAATTGAAGTATAGTTAATTTACAATGTGTTAGTTTCAAGTGTATAGCAAAGTGTTTCAGTTATACATGTATATATATTGTTTGTCAGATTCTTTTCCATTATAGATGATTTATCTCAATATTTAAATCCATATAAATTTTAGGAAAAAATTAACTGTTCATTGAATTAATTATTCATCTTTGTGAATTAGTTTTGTAGGTGGTGGGGAAGGTGGGGAGTGGTCACAGCACATCTTTGAAATATTGTTTCTTATAAACACAACTTGATTTTTCCAAAGATCTTTTTCAATGCCAGCAGGTTCAAAATCATTGGAAAATTCAAAATTAGAAAATCTTAAGTGCATATGAAACTTGTTAAGATGTTTTTTCCCCAGATTACTATTGTGATTCTTAAAGAGTCTTGTTTACCTTAATAGCAAAGTTTCTTCTTATAGGGTATCTTCAATCTGTGGTCGAGGATTCTTCTATCCACCTATTGAAATGAAAGTTGAAAGCTAAAGTCTGTAAACGATATTAGAACCTTATTGTCTACCTTCCTTTCTCCACATCCTTTTTCTCTGTTTCCAGAATTCATGAGTTTCAGGATTTGTCTTTGTTCTATTTGATGGATAAATGAAGGTGAATGCTCTTAGAACTGAAGCATGCTAGTAAAGTTTAGTGGTGGGCTTGCCAGAGTCTTGTACCATTTTTAGAAACAAGAAAGAATTTCAAAATAAATAATTTTATTAATAATGTTTTTAGCCAGAGGATTTCAGTATATTCCTAGCTTAGATTCTACCAGGGGCATTAAAACCATTCAGTATTCTATAGGGAATGAGTTACTGCTTTTCTCTTTGTATCCACCCCACACACATATGAGTTTCTCTGACACTTTCTGCAAAACACAGCCATGCAACACCTAGAGAAATGCTTCTGGGATACTTACAGACATATGTTCATATTTTATTTTACTCAAAATATGGATCCCACTACATTTATTTAATACATAAATATATATAAATAGATATCTTCATGGCATGTCATAACAGTGTTTTTAGTCATCAACCTGAGCCCAGACAAGAGTTTGAAGCTTTAGTTGTCCTTTAAGTCATGCATATGCTTGTTGTGCATTTTTACTAATAAAAATACACATAATCCTTTCTAATACTCCTTTCTCATATGTGTGTGCATTTGGGAAGAGTTTGTGTGGTTAAAAATTGCTTTCTGCTCTTAGTTTGTGGAGTGTAGAGAAAAACCATAATGATTTAAGTCAGAAACAATTCCCTTTCATTGCTCTTTTTGATTTCCAGAGGCTCAAAGCATCATCAACTAACCTGGTCCACAGGTGGGATCTTTTGTGATTTGCATCAGTAAAGGAGCTTAATCAATTTTTAGAACCTTATACCATCCACCAGGCTACATGGTCACATACTTTGTAAAAATTTAGTTACACTTATTTTAATTGCTTGGTTAACTAAATTTCCTACAAAGGGTCTAAGATAAACTTCACCCATAGTGATTTCTGCTGTATGTTGAAGAACATTAAAGAGAAGACCTACAGTAGATTGAGACTTCTAGGCCATTTAAAACCCAAATGCCCCCTTTTTCTGGATAAGTGGTGAGGAGTGATAATCTTTTTGAAAACCAAATAGGTACAACTTCTGTTAATCCTAAAATAAAATTGTCCGAAATAGGAAAAGAAATCAAATGCTTTAGGTGTTAAATGGCAACACAATTTGACTGTCTCTTGGAAATAATTAAAGGTGATTAAATGAAGTAACAAGTGTTGAGTTGGTTATGTTTACAGTTTTTGAAAATTATTTTCCTGTGTAACATATAGTACTTCTATTAAGTTGTATATTTAATTAATCAGAATCCCTGATTCCTTTAGAGATCTACAGAAATAAGAATGTAATTTACTTTGGGTCAAATTCTACATATAAATCCATTTCTCAAAATGAATCATTTACTCATTGGTGTATTGATTCAACTAGTATGTATTGAGTGACTGCTGGAAACAGACAACTTTATTAGAAAATGTATATTATTTCTGAGTCTCATATTATCCCATTTTAAAGGTGAGGAATTGAAGCTCAGAAAGTGCCAAGTCAGGGTCTCATAGTTTGGCGATAGTAGAACTGCGTGAGACAGAGGTTTCCTGACTCTGTTCCATCTTCTAGTCACCATTCCATAGATACCTCTAATAATACTGCAGAGTAAAATGAGTGCTTTGCTGGAGTTACAGGTCAAGTGCTATGGAAATATGGGGAATTAATCATGTCTGAGGGAGTGGGAAAGACCAGATAGCTACAAGGCCGAAAATGTTTGACCTGGTCACTCATATATTTTGCTGAGAAGTTCGCTTTTTGTTCATTAGGCCATGGGGAGCCATTAACAGATTTTTAAAGAAGCATAAGGCATGGTTCAAGTGTGTATTAAGAGAATAACTTTAGCAGCTGTGAGAATTAAAGACTAGAGCAGTGTTTATTTTTCTGGCTTTTTTGATTGCTCACGAATTTACTACATATTTACTATTTCTAAATTATATTACTATATTATAGCACTAAAATTATGTATATTATAAAATTATACAAAAGAGAGAAATGAAATAAAGATTCCATCTTTAATTCTTTTACATTTTATTATTAACAGTAAAATATGCTTCTAATATAAAATTAAGATAGTCATACAGTTTTGCTACTATATATAATTTATGTCTGTTTATATTGAGAACAGTGTGATTGAATACATTTCTTAAAAAACACCCAACAACTCTATAGTCTACACATTGTCCTGGAGCTATATGAAGTGCTTGTCTTAGTTTGTCTTGATGCTTTAATTCCATTGCTGTGATGGTTGTTGTAATATTTATTCAGTTTTCATGGTATTTATTCATATGTAAATCCTGTCCTCCAATTAAGAAAAGTTTTGTATTAAAATTTGCCTAGGAAATTTCCATTTTTCCTAATATTGGGCAGTTGTTATAAGCTAATTGGAAGTTGTAGGATTTTAAATTTTTAATAAATCAGCTCTATACCTACTGATACTATTTGTAAAAATTCTTAATAAGTGAGCAAGATGTATTCTGAGTTTCTAAATGTGTGGGTAAGAATTTTTATGGTTGCTGGTATTACTATCTGGGGGAAAATTATATAACCATCTTAAATTTGTCTAGTTCATCATGTTTCTACCTCAGAATGTGGCTTCTTAAATATATCGATGCTCCGATTTTCTTCTCTGGGCTTTGGCTTGACTGTTTAGTGCTCTCTTCAGTTGACTGTTTTATTTCATTTTATTTATTTTTGGTGTGGAAATCTTTTTATCACTATTTAGTGATGACCAGTGTGATTACAACTGAATATCATCAAAACCCTACCGTAACAGCTTTGTGAAGCAATATGTTGAAGGGACTATCACTGTCAACTCCTCTACTCCAGAACACCCTCTTTTCCCAAAGGAGAATTACCATGTTAGAGGGAACATCTGGCAAAGGTGGTGGGGGGTGCTAGTATTGACTTCCCTATTAATAATTATAGCTAAGCTTTACCTAGAACTTATTATTTTTCCCATGCACTGTTCTTTATTAATCAATTCTCACATAGGAGAATTTTTCTATAGGAAAAGTATTAATGTTATCTTCCTATTATATATAAAGTAATGTATCATTTTAAAATTTTATTTTCATTAAATTTTGTAGGTAAAAATAAATGTAAAGAGAAGATTTCATATTTCTTCCAGTACTCTAGGACATTGACTTCATCATCCCTGGGCTATGTGGGTCTCACTTTGGAGACCCCTAGATTAGAGATGTGATAGAGTGAAGAAAGCAGATGGATGAGAAGGTCATGGCAGAAGGCAGGTAAAAAACAAATCTCCTGAACGAGGACAGGGAAAGTGGAGTTATATGGAAGGTAGAATTTATAGAAGTTCTCACTCTTTGACATAAACTTCAGCGAATACAGAAGAAATTATGTGCAGGTGTAGCACAAAGGGCATACCTCCAACAGCTCCAGAATTGATGACATGTAAACTTTCCGCTTGATTCCAAGCTGTTACTGTTGCATTCTTTCTCAGATCCAGCCATTTGATTTTTCATTTTCCAGTTTGTTGCTCAGTTGGTAACTCAGTCAGCACCTCCCTTGGCTCCCCCAGTGGTAGCAGAGGCCTGCTGAGAACGGCTGCCACTTTGATTTTGGTGAAATGATGTATGTGATCTCTTCAGGCACAACAGGGTGATGAGAAAAGCATTAGCTGTTCAGATTGTTTTGTTTCATATATGGATCTAGTCACATGGTCAATTGGACACATTCTGAACTTACAGATCAGCCTGTGCCTACATAATACCAGACCAAAAATTTTCAAGTGGAAATTCCAGCCACCTATTTAGATATTTATTTGAGTGATGCTAAACAGCTGGATAACTTACTTTCGTGTAATAACCATTTTTTAACTTTCTTGGTTAATTCAGGAGCATAGGAATCCATGCTTCTCCTCCAGTGTTTAGATTGCTTTAGAGGTGTTGTATTAGTCAAGGTTATCCAGAGAAACAGAACCACCAGGAAAGCTGGCAGTCTGATTGTGTGATTCAGTTCAAATCTGAAGGTCTGAGAACCAGTGGAGGAAATCATGTAAATTCCAATGCAAGGCCAGAGAAATGAGTGAGATGTAGCAGCTCAATCACTGAGGCAGGAAAAAAAGGACAAATTCCTCTTACCTTGGCCTTTTGTTCTATTCAGGCCCTCAACAGATCACTTACCTGATGGCCATCAATATTTCTTTTTCTTTTTTATTACAGTTGTGCATTTTTCTTTTAGGGTATTTAATTTTTCTAAACAATGTGTATTTATCAAGAATATCAGCCTTCCACCTCCCGTCTATATATTTTATGAATCTTTGTCCTCAGCTTGTCATCTTCCTTTTAATGTTTAAATGTTTTAATTAAAAGACCTGGAACGGCTGAAGGGATATAATAAAATACCTAGGAATAGATCTACCTAAGGAAATAGAAGACCTGTACTCAGAAAACTATAAGACGTTGATGAAAGAAATTGAAGATGTCACAAACAGATGAAAAGATATACTGTGTTCTTGGATCGGAAGAATTAATATTGTTAACATGATCAAACTACCCAAGGAAATCTACAGATGCAATGCAGCCTCTATCAAAATGACAATGGCATTTTCCGCAGAACTAGAAAAAGTAAAATATGTATGGAACCACAAAAGACCCTGAATAGCCAAAACAAGCTTGAGAAACAAGAACAAAACTGGAGGTTTCACACTCTCTGATCTCAAACTGTACTACAAAGCTACAATAATCAAAACAGTATGGTACTGGCACAAAGACACATCAATCAATGGAACAGAATAGAGAACCCAAAAATGAGCCCACACATATATGGTCAATTAATCTATGACAAGGGAGGAAAGAATACACAATGGGGAAAAGATAGCCTCTTCAATAAATGGTGTTAGGAAAACTGGATAGCTACATGCAAAAGAATCAACCTGGACTGCTCTCTCAGTCTATGTACAAAAATAAATTCAAACTGCATTAAAGACTTAAATGTAAGCCTGAAACCATAAAACTTCTAGGAGGAAACATAAGCAGTACGGCCTTTGATATTGGTCTTAATAATATATATACATTTGGGTATGTCTCCTCAGGCAAGGGAAACAAAAGCAAAAATAAATGGGGCTATATCAAACTAAAAAGATTTTGCACAGCAAAGGAAAATACCAACAAAAAGGAAAGGCTTCATACGGAATAGGATACTTTATTTGCAAATGATATATCTGATAAGGGCTTAATATCCAAAATATACTAAGAACTTATAAAACTCAATGTCAAAAGAACAACCAAATAAAAATGGGCAGAGGATCTGAATAGAAATTTTTCCAAAGAAGACATACAAATGGCCAACAGGCACATGAAAAGATGCTCAACATTGTTCATCCTCAGAGAAATGCAAATTAAAACTGCAATGAGATATCACCTCATACCTGTCAAAATGGCTGTTGTCAAAATGACCACAAATAACAGATGCTGGTGAGGATGTGGAGAAAACAGAGCTCTTGTGCACTATTGGTTGGAATACAAAGTGGTACAGCCATGATGGAAAACAGTATGGAGATTCTTCAAAAAGCTAAAAATAGAACTACTATATGATCTAGTAATTCCACTCCTGGGTATCTGAAATGAAATGAAATGAAAATGCTAATTCAAAAAGATACATGCACCCCAATGTTCACAGCAGCATTATTTACAATAGCCAAGATGTGGAAGGAACCCAAGTGCCCATCAATAGATAAATGGATAAAGAAGAAGTTGTATATATATACAATGAAATATTACTCAACCATAAAAAAGAATGAAATCTTGCCAATTGTGACAGTATGGATGAATCTAGAGAGTATTATACTAAGTAAAATAGTTGGACGAAGACAAATATTGTATGATTTCACTTACATGTGGAATATAAAAACAAAACAAATGAACTAACATAACAAAACACAGAGTCGTAGTTACAGAGAACCAACATGTGATTGCCAGAGGGGAGGGAGGTGGGGGGAAGAAAGAAATAGGTGAGAGAGATTAAGATGTACAAAGTTCCAGTTGCAAAATAAATGTCATGGGTATGAAATATAGAGTATGGGGATTATAGTCACGAACCATGTAATAAGCTTGCTACGGTGACATATCATCACTAGACTTATCACAGTGATCATGTAACTCCTTATTTCTAATATTTAAAAATATAAATAAATATAGTTAACACTGCAATATGTTATATATGAAAGTTGTTAGGAGAATAAAACCTAATATTTCATATCACAAGAAAAAAATGTTTTTATTTGTATCTATATGAGATGATGGATGTTCACTAAACATCGTGCTAATCATTTCATGATGTATGTAAGTCAAATCATTATGCTGAACACCTTAAACTTATACAGTGCTATATGTCAATTATATCTAAGAAAAACCTGGAATTAGAAAGAAACACAACACATGGCAAGGCTAAAAATATGTGACATGAAGTCTATATTTTTGTACATTATAACCAGTTAGTTATCTGGCACCAGTTTTCTATATTATAACCAGGTTATTGAATAGTCCTATTGCTTTCTAAAGATATGTGCTTTCATATTTGATTATATTTTCAGCATCTCTTTTACTTTATTGTATATTATTGACCATACTATATGATGATATTTTGATTTTATTCTATATTTTAAAATCTTAAAGTGCTAATTAACATTTCCCTGCTCATTTCTAGCCCCCAGTTTTTTTCTTTATATTGTCTTTTTTTTCTAAGAAACTTTAGAATCAATTCAATATATGTCAGAAAGTTCCATATTGACTTTTACTGGAATTATATTAGGTAACTATGTAAGACCAAAGCATAGAGTATCAATATTTTTACATTGAGTATTCCAAATTATGAAACTAGTTTTGTTCAATAGTTATTCAGATTGGGCCTCCCTGGTGGTGCAGTGGTTAAGAATCCGCCTGCCAATGCAGGGCACACGGGTTCGAGCCCTGATCCAGGAAGATCCTACATGCCGTGGAGCAACTAAGCCCATGTGCCACAACTACTGAGCCTGTGTTCTGGAGCCCATGAGCCACAACTACTGAAGCCCGTGCGCCTGCACAATGCAATGAAGAGTAGCCCCCTCTCGTCACAACTACAGAAAGCCCACGTGAAGCAACGAAGACCCAATGCAATATTTTTTTTGTTCCCAGGCATTTTATAGAATTGTTTTTATTTTCTTTGTATTTAAATTAGTGTTTTATTTTCAATTTTCTAAATAATAGTGGGAAAATTCTTTATTTTTGTTTATTTTCTGGTATCCAGTCACTTAGTCAACTTTCTTATCAAGTCTAATAATTTTTATTTTGATTGTCTGAAATTCTTTGTTAAATAATTCTATCATCTTAAAAATATAATGCTTTTAACTCCTTATTTCTAATATTAAAAATCATATTTTATTGCAGAAATAATGTAAAATATTTTTGAATTATTTTAGCTCTAGTGAATATCTTGTATATCAAATTCACAGTGGAAAATGAGATGAAGCTTTAATTGCTACAAAGGCCTGTGTGTTTTTAAATTGTGTATCACAAACTAATTTCAGTTGTATATAAATATCACCTTACATATATATTTATATATAAAATATCACCTTCTTTAGTGTTACAATTGCATATAAATCGACGACTCAAATCAAATATTACTTTTTAGTACCAGGGACAGCATTTTGAATGTACATTTCTGGACAGCAACTCCCAAAACTTCTTTACCATTTCTGTCTATGTTGGTTACAAAGGCTCTTTTTCTCAGAAAATTTTCCTCTTTCATGACTCCTTTTTTTTGCTAAGGTCTATTAGAAGACCTATAATGGGAATCTTTTTTTCTTTATATCACTTGTTTAGTGACACAGCTTTAACCCCTTACTAGCTATATATATCAGCCTACGTGATATTATTAACCTCCTAGTCAGTGTGGTTTTGAGAATGCATGGTTTTTAGTCTGATGATAGGAGGATAAGTCAATCTTTCTGGAATATGTATGAGCCTAAAAATGTGACAGCAAATATATTTCTGTAATACTATTCAGATTTCTCATGATTTCTTTGTCAAGTCAAAAATAAGACATCATTTTCAAATGGAAATAAACTTACTTTAGAATACTGTGGAGTTTTAAACACACAATCAATGTGATTAAGTACAAACTTATTGGAACAAATCAGGAATTGGCTAATGGGGCACAGGGAGGAAGCACTGTTTATCCTGGCCATGAGGTCTGCTTGTGTATAACACGCAGGATTTGGGAGCCTCAGGAGAGACAGTGAGAACTTTTCCTTTGACACTCTGAGTGGTCTGGCTTAAGAATTCAGACAGAAAAGATGATCCATTCTGCTGATGACCAGGTCAGCACCATGGGGAGCTGATGCAGAGGCTTTCTAGAGACATGTCAGTCTGTGAGCCACCCCAGCAATAGCAGGAAAATGATATTAGAAGGAATTAAGAGAGGTGTATATACCAATTCCCCGTAGGTTTCTGATCAGGGTTTTGATGTAGGCTTGTGAGCTGTAAAAAGCCTTGGTACCCTTTTTGCCTCTTTTGACTGCTGTCCGTATAGCCCGGGCTTTTTTGTTCTTTCTTCTTCTCTCCAGTTACTCCAACCAGACTTCATATGGAGGTTCACTTTGAGACTTCCATGATGCCATCACTTTATTCATCATCTAGGGCAGTTTGCACTTGCCTCCAAAATTGCAATTGTCATGATGCAATGTAATTACTTGTTAATTTCCTGAGGACACCATGTACTGTCAAGGGTGATGTTGAATTTACGGGGCTGCTTTTAGGAAAAAAGAGGTGGACTCAAGTAGAACAGCGATGAAAAAGCCTAATTTAGGAGGAAATGGCCGCTATGCATTAAAGAAAGACACTGATTTTAGAGAAGAGGCTCTTTGAAGGCTCTGTCTTGGTTGTTGCAGATAAGCCTGGGGGCTATATTATTTATGTTACTTTTTACCTCCAACATGATTTAAAGGGATAAGATACCTGAATTACCTAGTTCAGCATAGATATCTTATTGAAAACACGAAAGATAATTTACAGTTTCTCAAATATATCTGATGATCAACATCATCTGGAATGATTGTCAAATATACAGATTACCAGGCCTCTTGCCTTGAAATCCTAGTTTAGAAAGCCAGCGTTGGTTGCACAGGAATTTGGGTTTCAAACCAGCACACTCCTGGTGAATCTGGTGCATGGTAGTTGTTTGAGAATCAATGGTATAGGCTATAATATTAAGAAAATGGATGTTTCTTTTCCTCTTCCAATATCTATTCTTTGCTTCCTTTTTTATATCAGTGGAACCCACAAATGAAGACACAGTTTTAAAAATTGTATGTGTGACTAGATATAGCCAATATTATATATGTGGAACTGACGTATATAACTTCCTGGTATTGTCCTTAAGGAGACAGTCTGAGCTGCTTTTCCAGCCCTGCCTTCATCTTGCTGCATGGGTGGGATATGGACATGGTGGGTGCACCATCATAGACCATGCAAATAAGGACCACACTGTAGGTTTGAGGGAGCAGCGAGATAGAGGGAGTCAGAGTCTCTGGACGTTCTCATGGAGCAGAGCCCTTTCACGAGACAGAGAGACATTTCTATCTAGCTATTTCCGATCTCCATTATATATTATCAAGCTATATCTTAAATAACATAACATGATAAAATTGTAAAAAAATAAAGCATAGAGCCTGGTAAAAATATAAGTTAATATATGAAGACCAAAATAGAAACCAGAACCTTAAGTCATAGTTATTTATGTAAACTGGTTATCTCTGAGACATGCATTTCGTTCCAAGTTTCTATGAGGTAGAAGTAAAAAGTACATGGTTAGATACACTTTCTCCAATATCATAAGGTAAAGCTTGTCTTATGACTTAATTCTAAAACAATTTCTTCATGTCTTGCTACTTGACATATGACAAGTGTTGCAATGACATATGCAGTGAACAGGGACCTCAGTAACTACTCACAGCAGTTGTATTAGAGGGTTCACAGTGTAGTTCCTTTGTATGCTCCTTAACCACAGAAATCAAGATCATTACTATCCTGGAATCAACGTGGTGTAGATTTCCGGTGCTTGGAGTTGATTTAAGTATAAAATCTAACACTATTACAGCACTGGTTTTCATAGTTTTTAGTTATCAGAATCCATCTTCTATTTTCAAGTGAAATCTTTGGCCGAAAGTCAGTATATAAAATCAAACTCCCTTGATTTACACGGGAGTGAGAGACTCTGAAATCTGCCACCTTGGCCTGCCCTTGTGCTTGAAACCCAACCATAGAAATTTAGAACATAATAAGGAAGGCCTTGCTTTAGAGGAATGGGTGCCACCTGTGCTTCAAATCACATACTATAAATATCACTCTCCTTTACATGGGTTTTGATAAGATTAGGACAGCAGACCATTCAAGGTTGTATTCACTGGCAAAATACCATGCATTTATATAGAGTATGAAAACTGGCAACAGCAAATTCCAAAAACAGTATGAAGTGTTTAGACAGTCTCTGGTGTATTTTGATGATTTTTTAGAGTAATATGGATTCTGGTTGCCTGGTGATTTAAATTGATAATTTACTGGCCATAGATTAGTATAATCCCATCCTTCTGAATTAACGTAAGAACTTGAATTTACTCATTTAAATTATTTTTTAAACATCTTTATTGGAATATAATTGCTTTACAATGGTGTGTTAGTTTCTGCTTTATAACAAAGTTAATCAGTTATACATATACATATGTTCCCATATCTCTTCCCCCTTGTGTCTCCCTCCCTCCTACCCTCCCTATCCTACCCCTCTAGGTGGTCACAAGGCACAGAGCTGATCTCCCTGTGCTATGCGGCTGCGTCCCACTAGCTAGCTATTTTACGTTTCGTAGTGTGTATATGTCCATGCCACTCTCTCACTTTGTCACAGATTACCCTTCCCCCTCCCCATATCCTCAAGTCCATTCTCTAGTAGGTCTGTGTCTTATTCCCATCTTGCCCCTAGGTCCTTCAGGACCTTTTTCCCCCGTAGATTCCATATATATGTGTTAGCATACGGTATTTGTGTTTCTCTTTCTGACTTACTTCACTCTGTATGACAGACTCTAGGTACATCCATCTCACTACAAATAACTCAGTTTCGTTTCTTTTTATGGCTGAGTAATATTCCATTGTATATATGTGCCACATCTTCTTTATCCATTCATCTGTTGCTGGACACTTAGGTTGCTTCCATGTCCTGGCTATTGTAAATAGAGCTGCAATGAACATTTTGGTACATGACTCTTTTTGAATTATGGTTTTCTCAGGGTATATGCCCAGTAGTGGGATTGCTGGGTCATATGGTAGTTCTATTTTTAGTTTCTGAAGGAACCTCCAAATTGTTCTCCATAGTGGCTGTATCAATTTACATTCCCACCAACAGATCTTCCAGGTTGTCCATTTTATTGGCATAGAGTTGCTTGTAGTAATCTCTCATGATCTTTTGTATTTCTGCAGTGTCAGTTGTTACTTCTCCTTTTTCATTTCTAATTCTATTGATTTGAGTCTTCTCGCTTTTTTTCTTGATGAGTCTGGCTAATGGTTTATCAATTTTGTTTATCTTCTCAAAGAACCAGCTTTTAGTTTTATTGATCTTTGCTATCGTTTCCTTCATTTCTTTTTCATTTATTTCTGATCTGACCTTTATTATGTCTTTCCTTTTGCTAACTTTGGGTTTTTTTTGTTTTTCTTTCTCTAATTGCTTTAGATGCAAGGTTAGGTTGTTTATTTGAGATGTTTCCTGTTTCTTAAGGTTGGATTGTATTCCTATAAACTTCCCTCTTAGAACTGCTTTTGCTGCATCCCATAGATTTTGGGTCGTTGTGTCTCAGTTGTCATTGTTTTCTAGGTATATTTTGATTTACTCAGTGATCACTTGGTTATTAAGTACTGTATTGTTTAGCATCCATGTGTTTATATTTTTTACAGATCTTTTCCTGTAATTGATATCTAGTCTCCTAGCGTTGTGGTCAGAAAAGATACTTGATACGATTACAATTTTCTTAAATTTACCAAGGTTTGATTTGTGACCCAAGATATGATCTATCCTGGAGAATGTTCCATGAGCACTTCAGAAAAATGTGTATTCTTTTGTTTTTGGATGGAATGTCCTATAAATATCAATTAAGTCCATCTTGTTTAATGTATCATTTAAAGCTTGTGTTTCCTTATTTATTTTCATTTTGGATGATCTGTCCATTGGTGAAAGTGGGGTGTTAAAGTCCCCTACTATGAATGTGTTACTGTCGATTTCCCCTTTTATGGCTGTTAGTATTTGCCTTATGTATTGAGGTGCTCCTATGTTGGGTGCATAAATATTTACAGTTGTTATATCTTCTTCTTGGATTGATCCCTTGATCATTATGTAGTGTCCTTCTTTGTCTCTTCTAATATTCTTTATTATTATTATTCTTTCTTTCTTTCTTTCTTTCTTTTATTTTTTTCGGTATGCGGGACCCTCACTGCTGTGGCCTCTCCCATTGCGGAGCACAGGCTCTGTACGCGCAGGCTCGGTGGCCATGGTTCACGGGCCCAGCCGCTCCGCGGCATGTGGTATCCTCCCGGACCATGGCACGAACCCGCGTCCCCTGTAATTCTTTCTTTCTTTCTTTCTTTATTTTTTTCAGTATGCGGGACCCTCACTGCTGTGGCCTCTCCCATTGCGGAGCACAGGCTCTGTACGCGCAGGCTCGGTGGCCATGGTTCACGGGCCCAGCCGCTCCGCGGCATGTGGTATCCTATCTTACTTTCAGTCAGTATGTGTCTCTCGGTCTGAAGTGGGTCTCTTGTAGACAGCATATATATGGGTCTTGTTTTTGTATCCATTCAGCCAATCTGTGTCTTTTGGTGGGAGCATTTAGTCCATTTACATTTAAGGTAATTATCGATATGTATGTTCCTATTCCCATTTTCTTAATTGCTTTGGGTTTGTTAATGTAGGTCTTTCCCTTCTTTTGTGTTTCCTGAATAGATAAGTTCCTTTAGCATTTTTTGTAAAGCTGGTTTGGTGGTGCTGAACTCTCTCTGTAAAGGTTTTAATTTCTCCATCAAATTTGAATGAAATCCTTGCTGGGTAGAGTTATCTTGGTTGTAGGTTTTGCTCCTTCATCACTTTAAATATGTCCTGTCACTCCCTTCTGGCTTGCAGAATTTCTGCTGAAAGATCAACTGTTAACCTTATGG
>NW_020174553.1:3013866-3068624 GCF_003031525.2 Neophocaena asiaeorientalis asiaeorientalis
CTTATTATGATTTTAGGCAGCCTCTCTGCTAATGGATGGGGCTGTGTTCCTGTCTTGCTAGTTGTTTGGCATAGGTTGTCCAGCAGTGTAGCTTGCTGGTCGTTGAGTTAAGCTGGGTGTTGGCATTGAGATGGAGATCTCTGAGAGATTTTTCCCTTTTGATATTACGTGGAGCTGGAGGTCTCTTGTGGACCAGTGTCCTGAAGTTGGCTCTACCACTCAGAGGCACAGCACGGACTCCTGGCTGGAGTACCAAGAGCCTTTCATCCACACGGCTCAGAATAAAAGGGAGAAAAAATAGAAAGAAAGAAAGAGGATAAAATAAAATGAAGTAAAGTAAAATAAAGTTATTAAAATAAAAAATAATTATTAAGAAAAAAAATTTAAAAGTGAATAAAAACAAACAAAGCAGATGGACTTACCCCTAGGACAAATGGTGAAAGCAAAACTATACAGACAAAATTATACACAGAAGAATACACATACACACTGACAAAAAGAGGAAAAGGGGAAAAAATAATATATCTTTTCTCCCAAAGTCCACCTCCTGAATTTGGGATGATTCGTTGTCTATTCAGGTATTCCACAGATGCAGGTACATCAAGTTGATTGTGGAGGTTTAATCCGCTGCTTCTGAGGCTGCTGGAAGAGATTTCCCTTTCTCTTCTTTTTTCGCACAGCTGCCGGGGCTCAGCTTTGGATTTGGCCCCACCTCTGCGTATAGGTCGCCTGAGGGCGCCTGTTCTTCGCTCAGACAGGATGGGGTTAAAGGAGCAGCTGATGCAGCGGCTCTGGCGCACTCAGGCCCGGAGGGAGGGAGGGGCGCAGCTTGCGGGGCGGGCCTGCTGCGGCAGAGGCCGGCGTGAAGTTGCACAAGCCTGAGGGCGCTGTGTGTTCTCCCGGGTAAGTTGTCCCTAAATCATGGGCCCCTGGCAGTGGCGGGCTGCACAGGCTCCTGGGAGGGGAGGTGTGGAGAGACCTGTGCTCGCACACAGGGTTCTTGGTGGCGGCAGCAGCAGCCTTAGCGTCTCATGCCCGTCTCTGGTGTCCGCGCTGATAGCCGCGGCTCGCGCCCATCTCTGGAGCTCGTTTAGGCGGTGCTCTGAGTCCCTTCCCCTCGCGCACCCTGAAACAATGGTTTCTTGCCTCTTGGGCAGGTCCAGACTTTTCCCCTGACTTCCTCCCGGCCAGCCGTAGCGCCCTAAACCCCTGCAGGCTGTGTTCACGCTGCCAACCCCAGTCCTCTCCCTGCGCTCCGACCGAAGCCCGAGCCTTAGCTCCCAGCCCCCGCCTGCCCCGGCGAGTGAGCAGACAAGCGCCTCGGGCTGGTGAGTGCTGGTCGGCACCGATCCTCTATGCGGGAATCTCCCCGCTTTGCCCTCCGCACCCCTGTTGCTGTGCTCTCCTCCGCGGCTCCGAACCTCCCCCCCCACTGCGCCACCCAGTCTCTGCCCGCAAAGGGGCTTCCTAGTGTGTGGAACCCTTTCCTCCTTCACAGCTCCCTCCCACTGGTGCAGGTCCCGTCCCTATTCCTTTGTCTCTGTTTATTCTTTTTTCTTGTCCCCTACCCAGGTACACGGGGAGTTTCTTGCCTTTTGGGAGGTCTGAGGTCTTTTGCCAGTGTTCAGTAGGTGTTCTGTAGGAGTTGTTCCACCTGTAGATGTATTTCTGATGTATTTGTGGGGAGGAACGTGATATCCGTGTCTTACTCTTCCGCCATCTTGAAGCTGCCCTACTCATTAAAATTTTTAAACATCTGCCATGTTGGAAAAAACAGAGGCATATATGAAAAGAAGTGCTGGAACAGTAAAAAGGGAAAATGGAAAATTAATTCAGAAGATTTGAATTTGTTCTAAAGTAAAAGTTGTTTTTTAGATGGAAACACTTAATCGAGCTAACAAGATTTTTAGGGGTTGATTTCTTGATTGGTTCCAGATTTTGGAAATCTTCATTCCAAATCTCTGTCTGAGGTATTTTTTAAAACCATGGAAATAGAGATGGTAGCTTAGTAACTAATACTGCTTTGGAGATTAACATTTTCAAGCAGGGCACCTTTGTTCATGAAAAATATAGAATCTACAAAAAAAAAAGGCAGCTTGAAATTCAAAGCAGACATTTGGCTTATTATATTGGGTTAATTAAGGATAACAGGGAATGAAGACATCAATAGAATTTTGTCACTTAAGAGTTTGTTTTGGGGCTTCTCTGGTGGCGCAGTGGTTGAGAGTCCGCCTATTTTGTTACAGAGAAGATAATATTGTTTCACAGGATTACAATAAAGGCTACATGAGCAGAATTAATTTTGAAGATTCCTGAATAATTGTTTTGCATACAATCCTCCAACACAGAGTCTAATTACTCCTTTTTTGAGTCACAGAGAAGCAGAACTTGAAAACACCTCATTCATTCCAGTATATATATATATATATTTTTTGCGGTACGCGGGCCTCTCACCTCTCTGGCCTCAATATTTTTAATGTCTCTGTGTGTGTGAATGTGTAGAGTGAGCACGTTTGAAAAAATCTGACTTTGAATACCTTTTTTCAGTAACCTCCACTACCCCTTGGCTCATCACTGGCTCCACCATTTCTGTCTTAACACTTTTGCGCTGCCTTACAGTGATATTAATTGTCCAGGTTTTGAGGCATTTGTGCCTGTCAATTTGTAACCCATCAGGCTACTTCCTGCCTCTGGCATCTGAAGGGAAGTTCAGTTGCTTGCACTCATTCTTTGACTCTTTCTAGATGTGAGTAGCCTCTTTAGGTGGTGAGCTTGAAGGCAGTGGTGGGCCAGCTGCCTCCCGACAGCTCATTATGCACATTCTTCCCAAGCCCTGATCAGGAACACTTAGCTTGGTAGCTTGAAATCAGCCCTTGTGATATTTACACCATGGAAATCTACAACTGCTATATAAATGGCCGGTGGGTGTGGAGGTGAGTTACCAGGACACCACAGATTTGAGGGTACACCTGGGTGCCGCTAAGTCCGCTCTTAAAAAGGTGGGAATTGACTCTTTGCTTTCAGAGTCAACACTTGGTGGTGCATTTAGCTTACCAGATACAGAAGGATGATTTTCTCCTGAAAGTAAATACTAATTAGGCTACAAGGAATACAAGGATTGTAAGGACGGAAAGGTTGAAGCAACTAAATGTTAGAAATTAAGATGATAGATTCTGGAGAATTCCAGGGGTCTGTAATTAAATTCTGAGCGAGCACCATGATGTAGATAGAATAATTGTTTTATTTCAGATGAGGAAACTCAGGCTCAGTTGATAGCATGTCTATGATTACACAAATGTTATGGGACAGAGGTGGGCTTCATTATTATTATTACCTAGGTCTGCTGGATTCCATAGCATAATACCTCTTCAGAAAGCTTAGAATTTTTTGTCTTCTCAGTTATGGGATAATTGACAGAGACCACAGTGTAGGTTTAGGTTTGGCTGCAAATAACAGACTAAAAAGGACCACCTGTATCAGTCAAGTGTTGCTGCAAAACAAACCACTCCAAAACTTAGTGGCATGCAGCAGTCAAGCATTTATCATGCTCACAGGTCTTGGGGTGGTTCCAGCTAAGGTGGTTCCAGCTGAAGGTCTGTGGATCAGCGGGGGTTGGGTGGAGTTCTGCTTCACCTGCAGATCTGAAGGTGAACTTCAAATCCTTCTGTCTCTCATTCTTCAGGGACCTGCAGGCTAATAAGCCAATTTCTTCTCGTGACAATGACAAGCAAAATAGGACAAGCTCAACTGCACATATACATTTCAAGCCTCAGCTGCTAATATTCCACTGGCCAAGGCCAAAAGTAAGGGTTGGGGAAAAATACTACGCCTTTTGTGGGAAGAACTGTAAAGACACATAGCAGGTGGGATACAGGGAGAGGTGAGGAATTGGGGCCAATATTCAGTGTACTAGATTATGGAACAGTGGCTTAAAAAGATAGGTGTTCGTTTCACTATCACAGGAAGGTTTGGTGATACCTTGTCCAGAATGCATAGCAGTTTCACTCCACAAAGACCTGAAGGACCTAGGCTCCTTCTATTTTCTGTCTTAATACTCTGCATACTGTTGCCAAGAGTAGGTGTCAACAATCTTTTTCTCTGAAGGGCTAGATACCAAATATTTAGGCTTTGTGGATCATAAGGTCTCTTGTGCTGCCATTGTAGTGCGAAAGCAGCCGTAAACAGTAAGTAAACTAATGAATGTGGCTGTGTTTCAGTACATTTTTTTAATGGGTGCTAACATGTGAATTTCAAATAATTTTCATGTGTCATGAAATACTATTTGTCTTTGAGTTTTTTCAGCATCTAAAAATGTAAAATCCATTCTTTGCTTGTGACTGTATAAAAATAGGCAGCTGGCGTCATTTGTCTCTGGGGCTGTAGTTTGCTGACCCCTGCCCCAGATCATCTAAAGGATCAAATGGTTGATAAAGCATCACAGCTGTATCAGTCGGTAGGAAGGAAGGGAAGAAGAAAAAGGGAGCAAAGGGCATGTTCAGGCTGGATTTTAAGAAAGCTGCTAAAAGCTGCCATGTGACATTTCTCCTTGTATCTCACTGGCCAGATTTAATCACACGGTCACAGCTAGCTGCAAGGGAAGCTGGGATTAGCAGGCTTTTTGCTGATCAGTCAACTGCCTAGCTAAAAACTGGGGGTTCTTTCTCTGTGGAGGAAGGGGAAAATAACACTGCAGGACAACCGGCAGGCTCTGGTGTTTAGTGTGCAGAGTGTGGAGGTGAAGAGACAGCAGAACTGAATTCACTGACCACATGATTGGGCATGATTACTGTTTCACTAAATCCTATTTTTTTTAAATCATAGAGAAGGGAAGTACCTACTTCAAAAACAATATGCCATAAGCTTTCTCTTTGAGAAAGGAAAATAAGAATCAGAAATATGAATCTTCCTTTATAAATAGGAAAACAATTTAAAAAACTATAAAGCAAATTATTTGATCCACAGTTTTTTTTCCCTTATGACTCTGTGCATTGTCTCTACTCTATATTTGTAAATACACTAATTTTTTAAATTGATGTATAATTGATTTACAATATTGTGTTAGTTTCTTGTGTACAGCAAAGTGATTTACTTATACATATATATATGTATTCTTTTACAGATTCTTTTCCATTATAGGTTATTATGAGATATTGCATACAATTCCCTATGCTCTACAGTAGGTCCTTGTTGTTTGTCTATTTTACATATAGTAGTGGTAAATACTCATAATTTTTGATGTAGTGAAAAACGCTTTTAATCAGTAGACTTATTTATCATGTTTTGTGACTATCCATCATTAAGCCATGTTCTCAGACCCTGACTCCCGTCTAAGTTTGGGTGTTGAGGTTTGTGAAACATGTGTCAGATAATTGTGGTTGGTTATAAAGCATGGCTCATGTAAAAAATAGTAATTGTTCATAAAGTGTAACTCTCATCAGTCAGGTCAAATACAACTAAAGTAAAAATGGAACTACTGTGAGTTAAAAACAAGCAAAGAAGAAAAGCAACTTACCAATCTTTTGTCTCCTATTACTAAGGCTTGCCCTTCTGCAACCCTATAAACACTTCAGGGTAATTTTATAACAGGAGTGGTAGCACAAGTCTTTGATGCCCCACTTTGTTCCAGCCTCTCAGCCCACGTGGAATTAGAGTCCTAGCTGTGATGGGCATGTCTGTGCACAGGAAGGGTCCTGCCTCAGGGGCCTCCCATGCTTCATTCCACATTTCTGCCTCAGGACTTTCTCCAACCAAAGCGGCCAACCTTAGTTCCACACAGGAACAGCCATAGTGCAAGGGCATTGGTAGTCCTTGGGCAAGCCTTAAAAGACTGGGGGACAGGAATCAGTGGGTAAGTGTTCCACACTCCTAGACTTTGTATGAAATGTTCTGGGTTTTTTTTCTTTTTTAATAAATTTATTTTATTGAAGTATAGTTGATTTACAATGTTTTGTTAACTTCTGGTGTACAGCAAAGTGATTCAGTTATACACATACATAATTATTTGCATCTGCTAATCCCAGACTCCCAATCCATCCCTCCCTTACCCCACCTCCCCCTTGGCAATGACAAGTCTGTTCTCTATGTCTGTGAGTCTGTTTCTGTTTCATAGATAAGTTCATTTGTGTTACATTTTAGATTCCACCTGAAGATGGACATTTAGGTTTCTTCCATGTCTTGGCTATTGTGAATAGTGCTGCTATGAACATAGGTGTGCCTGTATCTTTTTGAATTATAGTTTGGTCTGGATATATGTCCAGGAGTGGGATTGCAGGATCATATGGCAACTCTATTTTTAATTTTTTGAGGAACCTCCATACTGCTCTCCACAGTGACTGCACCAATTTACATTCCTACAACAGTACAGGAAGCTTCCCTTTTCTCCACACCCTCTCCAGCATTTGTTATTTGTAGACTTTTTAATTACGGCCATTCTGAGCCATGTGAAATGTTACCTCATTGTAGTTTTGATTTGCATTTCTCTTATACTTAGTGATGTTGAGCATCTTTTCATGTGTCTGTTGGCCATCTGTATGTCTTCTTTGGAGAAATGTCTATTTAGGTCTTCTGCCCATTTTTTGATTGGGTTGTTTTTTGTTATTAAGTTGTATGAACTGTTTGTATATTTTGGAAATTAAGCCCTTGTCGGTTGCATCATTTGCAAATATTTATTCCCAGTCCATCAATTGTCTTTCCTTTTTGTTTATGGTGGGGTTTTTTTTGTTGTTTTTTTTTTTTTTCCTGTACTCATCTGAGAGGCCCTAGCAAAGCTGAATTTTTGTTGCTGAGGACAGTGACCTCAGTGCTTCCCAAATCCTACTTCTTGGTATTACTTCCCAGAAAAACTACCAACGTTTTCATTCTTATATCAGTCTTTGCTTTCAAGTCCGAACTAAGCCCAGAAATTCAGTCTATTACCTCTCCTTTTCAGTGATTTAATAAAAGTGTTTATCATAGTTTCTGTACCTAAAAGATAACGACAAATGTGTTTCTTTCAAAATAAAATCCATTAGTATCATTTGTGTAGTGCTTCTCGAGCTTTTGAACTCATGAGAATCTGTTGGAGGATTCGTTAAAACACAGATTGCTGGGCCCCATTCCAATGAATCAGTAGGTCTGGGTGGTCTGGGGTAGAGCTTAAGAATGTGCATTTGTCACCAGTTTCCAGGTGATGCTTATTCTGCTGTTTCTGGGACCACACCCTGAGAACCACTGCATTAGTGTGTTGTAAATAAACACACCTAAGGTTCAAACAACACCTTGAATGAGAATGAATGCATATTAATGTCTTAAGCAATTCGGCCTGCTCTAACAAAATACCACAGACTGGGTGCCTTATAAATGGCAGGAATTTTCTGCTCACAGTTCTGGAGGCTGGAAATCCAAGATCAGGGTGCCAGCACGGTTAGCTAAAAGCCCTTTTCTAGGGTGCGGACTTCTCATTTTATCCTCACATGGTGGAAAGGGCTAGGGAACTCAGTGGAATCTCTTTCTCTCTCTTTTAAAAATTTTTTATTGAAATATAGTTGTTTTACAATTTTTTGTTAGTTTTAGGTGTACAGCAGAGTGATTCAGTTACGTATATATATATACATATATATGTATATATATACATGTTCTTTTTTAGATACTTTTCCATTATAGATTATTATAAGATATTGAGCATAGTTCCCTGTGCTGTGCGGTAGGTCCTTGTTGGTTATCTATTTTATATATAGTAGTGTATATAGTGGGATGTCTTTTGTAAAAGCACTATTTCTATTCATGAGAACTCCACCCTCATCTCCTAAAGGCCCTGCCTTCTAACATCATCACATTGGACATTAGGATTCCATCATGTGAATTTTGGGATGACACACATTCAGGCCATAGTAGATGGGAATGAGGTAGAATACCTAGGAACATGTTGGGACACAGGTCCAGAAGCAACTCTGAGGAGAAAGAAATCTAAGGAAAAAGGTAAAAAGGGCAGGAGTGTATTGTACTAAAGTCATGATAGATATCCGAGAATCAGAAAATTCATGTAAGACTGAGCAGGCAGGTCAATGATCAAATAGCAGCCATCTGTACAAACTCACATGGAGTCAAATGGCATCAAAGAGATCCAGTTGTAGGGCCATGTCTCCAGCCACTGGAGATCAAGGAGATTAGAAGCCAAGATCAGGAAAACCCCTGGAAGAGATGGTAGGATTGTCTGTGTGATCACTGGGACCCTAAAAATCAAGGAGAGTGGTGGGAGGGACCTGGACCAGTGCTTCAGTATTCAGGTGTGGCTGCCATTCAGTTATGACAGTGACTTCTCTTAGGTTCCTTCTTTCTTCCCTCCTTCCTTCTCTCTCCTTCCTTCCTTCATTCAATAAACAGTTGACGTACTACATGCTACTTGAGCCTCCTGTGGCTACTCAGAGAATGAATTTGACCTGATCCTTATGTGTGTACTTCCTCACTCATCCCAATAGTCAGCAGTCATTCACTTATTCATTCATACACGGATATTTACTGAGTGCCTCTTACGCAGACGCCCTTATTGAATACTACAAATGCATAGTCCCAGACTTGAGCCTCTTGGGGGATTATGTTACCTGCCCAAGTTATAGGGTGTGAAATCAGAAAACTCTTCATCATGACGAATCCTGATTTATCAGCCATCCCCAAAGACCTTTGCCCAATATTGCTGTCTTCTGCCATCTCTTTTTTTTTTTTTTTTTTTGCGATACGCGGGCCTCTCACTGTTGTGGCCTCTCCCGTTGCGGAGCGCAGGCTCAGCGGCCATGGCTCACGGGCCCAGCCGCTCCGCGGCATGTGGGATCTTCCCGGACCGGGGCACGAACCCGTGTCCCCTGCATCAGCAGGCGGACTCTCAACCACTGCGCCACCCGGGAAGCCTGCCATCTCTTTTAAAGTAAAGCTGAATTGCATTGAACTAGATGCTTGTGCATGCTTTCCTTTTGAAATTGAGCAACAATGAGAATTTAGCCAATCATTTAGTTTTAAAGTATCATTAAAGTATAGACTGTCCGGTCTCAGGTAGTTGTGGCTTTGAACCCCAAGCTTGCCATATAGGATGGCCTTGGGGTGGAACTGAACCTCCTGAGCCCCGATTTCCTTATTCATTGAAACAGACTGCAGACATCTTCTCACAGGGCTGTTTGAAGAATAAAATGATACTTGTCTTTCTCTGTCTGATTTATTTCACTTAGTATGGTAATCTCTAGATCCATCCATGTTGCTGCAAATGGCATTATTTCATTCTTTTTTATGGCTGAGTAATATTCCATTGTGTATATGTGCCACATCTATCACTTATATGTGGAATCTAAAAACAATGATACAAGTGAACTTATTTACAAAACAGAAACAGATTCACAGACTTAGAAGATAAACTTATGGTTCCTAAAGGGGAAAGGTGGAGGGGGGAGGGCTAAATTAGGAGTTTGGGATTAACATATACATACTACTATATATAAAACAGATAACTAACAAGGACCTACTGTATAGCACAGGGCACTCTACTCAATACTGTGTAATAACCTATATGGGAAAAGAATCTGAAAAAGAATAGATATAGGTATGTGTATAACTGAGTCACTTTGCTGTACACTTGAAACTAACACAACAGTGTAAATCAGCTATACTCCATTATAAAATAAAAATTAAAGAAAAGAATAAAATGAGGTGATGTATGTAAACTTTTTAGCAGAGCATCTCACATGCAGGACAGCACACTTGGATAAATGTCTCTTAAACAATGGGGATTTACACTGTCCCACTTCGCAAGTCCAGCATTGGGAGGCCAGCCTCCTTCAGTCCTCACTTTTCCCCAGCCTCTGGGTGCTGCCTTTCATCCTCCACATGTTTTCTCATGGTTGCAAGATGCCTGCCACTGTAGGACCCACAGAACTACAAAGGAAGGGGATACTGGGTGAGAGAAATGTCCTCACGGGTCTTGCTCTTTTCATCAGGGAGTGAACCTTATGACTAAGAGCCTCTCTGTGGAATCCTTTTATGTCTCATCTACAGGCATTTGAAGCTGGTAACTTGAATAGCTGACATTTTCAAATTATCATGGAGGGAGGGAGGATAGCCAGTGGAGCAGGAGGGGAATAGCTTTTTCTCGGCAACCTACGGTATCCGCCACGTATGCTGAAATAAAGATAGGTTTTATCTTATAGATTTTCTGAGGAGTAATTTTTAATTAATGTGTTGACAGTGCTTCTCTCTCTCTTCCTCATTAATTTGAACACCCCTATCCATGCATTATCTGACCAGTGGAAAATTCTACACAACACTGAACGGGCTTACTCTGCACACGACATTATAGGCAATTGAGTACAAACACTTTACTTTTTGATAAGAGGCCTGTTAAACTCTAGTAGCTTCTGGAAAGTTTTATTTTACTACTTCGATAGTAGTAGTTTATGGTTTCCTTTTCATTAATGCAAACTTCATAATCCAAGAAGAATTCACTAAGCATTTGTGTACAAAGCATGATGATGGCAACTTGAGGGACACTCAGAGGGAAAAAAAAAAAGACACCATTATGTCTTCAAGAAGTTTACCATCTAGTGGAAGTAAGGAAAGGAGAAGCAAAGTGTGTAGAGCCAGGGTAACACTCACAAAGTTGAAAAGTTTATGGAGAAGGAAGTAAATCAAGTAAGATTCGAGTTTTGGCTCAGACATCTTCCTTATCCCTAGAATGCCAGGCTTCCTCAAAAGGAGAAAATAATAGCAATGGCTTATATACAGCTTCCTGGATTCCATCTCCTGCCATCAACCCCGCTCCTCAGCATATTAGGAGAGACATCAGTGCAGCGAAGGACGGTCATGCCATTGAAACTCTTTGTAGACTGAAAAATAGTTAAGTCCGCTTTCCAGATCTTTGCTCATTATGTTGTATGTTACTTGAAAGTTGGAAAGGTGTTTTGTTTACCTTCCTGTTTTATTCTAAAACATGATCAGTGCCATTATGTTCCATGAGGAATAAAAGAATGCTTCTGATCCCATGGTCACTGGATCAGATCTGGTTCTAGAATATGACTCATATTACAAAGGTTATGTTCCCAGGAGAATCCCGTAACATTTGAAAAAGAAAACCCTGAGAGAAAGAGGGAACAAAAAAGAGATGTGGAGGCTAGTAACTAAGTGGTTAAGGAAATAAAAAACAATCCTTGGAACTGAAAGATTCAGAATCATAAAATCATATTCAAAATCATATCATTCAAAATCACATCATCTCTTAAATGTTCTCACCACATTCACACAAAACGGTAATTATGTGAGATGATGAATATGCTAACTGACCTTATTGTTGTAATCATTTCACAATACATACATATATCAAATCATCATGTTGTACAACTTAAACTTATACAGTGTTATTTGTTAATTACCTATCAATAAGGTTGGGAAAAAAAGAAAATCATCTCGATTTTTTATTTATTTTTTTTGCGGTATGCGGGCCTCTCACTGTTTTGGCCTCTCCCGTTGCGGAGCACAGGCTCCGGACGCGCAGGCTCAGCGGCCGTGGCTCACGGGCCCAGCCGCTCCGCGGCATGTAGGATCCTCCCGGACCGGGGCGCAAACCCGTGACCCCTGCATTGGCAGGTGGACTCTCAACCACTGTGCCACCAGGGAAGCCCTCTTGATTTTTTAAATCTTCAGCCTCCTGGCCCTCATCTCAGTCTACTAAGCTTTCTGCCTATTCAGTGATGACTACTATGCATAGTGATTCCTTTCACAAACCTTCCTTTTTAGGTCTACGCCCTTTGCTTGCCTAGAGCCTGATACAGAGTATAGTGGAACAGTCAGAGCACTGTGGCGGACGTGTGTTCCACAGTTGAATAAAATACCACTAATGTGTTTAAAAATTATTTTTTGGTGGCGGGGGAGGGAAAGGGTCAAAACTATACCAGACCACAATATTTGATGGAACTAGCTCCCCCAAAATTAGAACAAAAATGTTAAAGATGGCTTCTACTGAAAGTTGAACCATCAATTTATCATTACATTTTCATGGGAAAAAAAATATCTTCTTTAAAGCTACTCAACATTAGTTTGCCTTTATTCATAAAATTATGCGCAACCTGTTTTTTACATGACAATTAAGGGTTGTAGCTCTATGTCTCCTTTGTGTTCAGAAGCTTGCAGGAATTAGCTGTTACTCACAGATTCATGATTTTTGGTTATTTTTAATAAAGTATGCTCATGATTTTGAACTCTCTGTCACTTTTTGGATGAAAAGCATAGTTTCAAGGTCTACAGTAAATGCTGGTTTTTCATTATCATTTTTTAGGAGTAAGACTCCAGTTTGGACCCATGGCATTAACAGTGCAGTGCCCAGTTCCCACGGTAGTTGAACGTCAGATTCTTTTCCTAAAATCTAAGTTCTTTAGTGTTAAGTAAGACCATCTGTGGGACATCAGATGTCTAGTTCACATGGGGCTACATCAAGCCCAGTCCAGTTCCTAATTAGTTTTCTCTCAATTGAAAAAGAAATTTCTTACGGCATGAACTCAGCCAGGGCTTCCTTGGTACACATGTAAAATCCCTGGCATGGAGTGGGTGCTCAGGAAATGGCTAACCCATTAAGGAAACCTGGCCAAAGAGGGATTGCAATCCAAGTCGTTAGGATAAATTCAGAATTAGTGTTCCTTTTGATGGAAAAGTTCACATGAAAATTTTGTTTGAGTACATTTTCTAGGCATTAACATACTTTTATAAACAAATCCATCACTAGGAACCTTATAAATGTATTAAACTGTGCTCATAAATAATCCTTGAAATTCATATGGGCTTAATAAATAATGGAAAAATTCACTAAGTTTTTCCAGTTTCCAAATATTGGCAAAAAAAGTCACACAACTTTTGATCAACACAGCACAATCTAGATATACCCACATGTAACAAGCTAAACACATGATATAAATGTGTAATGACTATATTTAGAAATTATCATAATTATTTGTATGTAGTCTACTCATAGCTTTTGTTTATGCATCACAAATATTTTTTTGTGAAATATGGTTTATATATTTTGAAATTCTTTTTTTCTCATGTACAGTAGGCATAAAAAATGCTTGCGGTATGTCTCATTGCCTTGTACTTTTTAAAACTGTTTTCAGATGTCAGTCTGTGTAATGTGATAACTTACCATAAGGACTTCATGAAATGTTTTTTGTTCTTCCAAATCTTTGCAGATTTGTAAAATAAATATTTGTTGAAAATATTACCCTTTGTGCAGGGCTCAATAACTTAAAAGAAGAGAGAGACAGAGACAGAGGGAAAAAAATACATAGCCTTAATCAATGTAGTACCTCATCTGAAGATGTTGAAGTTCAACAAAAGAATATAATCCAAGCTTGAAAGTATCTTCAGTGTTAATCTGGTCCAACCATTATCCACTATATAAATCTCACACATCTTTTTTTTTTTTTAACATCTTCATTGGAGTATAATTGCTTTACAATGGTGTGTTAGTTTCTGCTTTATAACAAAGTGAATCAGTTATACATATGTTCCCATATCTCTTCCCTCTTGCGTCTCCCTCCCTCCCACCCTCCCTATCCCACCCCTCCAGGTGGTCATGAAGCACCGAGCTGATCTCCCTGTGCTATGCTCCCACTAGCTATCTATTTTATATTTGGTAGTGTATATATGTCCATGCCACTCTCTTGTTTTGTCACAGCTTACCCTTCCCCCTCCCCATATCCTCAAGTCCATTCTCTAGTAGGTCTGTGTCTTTATTCCTGTATTACCCCTAGGTTCTTCATGACATTTTTTTTCTTAAATTCCATATATATGTGTTAGCATATGGTATTTGTCTTTCTCTTTCAGACTTACTTCACTCTGTATGAGAGACTCTAGGTCCATCCACCACACTACAAATAGCTCAATTTCGTTTCTTTTTATGGCTGAGTAATATTCATTGTATATATGTGCCACATCTTCTTTATCCATTCATCCCCATGATGGACACTTAGGTTGTTTCCATCTCCTGGCTATTGTAAATAGAGCTTCAGTGAACATTTTGGTACCTGACTCTATTTGAATTATGGTTTTCTCAGGGTATATGCCCAGTAGTGGGATTGCTGGGTCATATGGTAATTCTATTTGAAGTATTTTAAGGTACCTCCATACTGTTCTCCATAGTGTCTGTACCAATTCACATTCCCACCAGCAGTGAAAGCGTGTTTCCTTTTCTCCACACCCTCTCCAGCATTTATTGTTTCTAAGAAAGACGGATGTAGGGGGGAGGAAGGGAGGGAGGGAAGGAAGGAAAGAAAGAATGTAAAATAAAGTAAGATAAAATAAAGTTATTAAAATAAAAAATAATTATTAAGAAAAAAAAATTTTTTAAAGAAAAAAACAAAAAGCGGACGTATAGAACCCTAGGACAAATGGTGGAAGCAAAGCTATATAGACAGAATCTCACACAGAAGCATACACATACACACTCACCAAAAGAGGAAAAGGGGAAAAAATCATAAATCTTGCTCTCAAAGTCCACCTCTTAATTTGGGATGATTCGTTGTCTATTCAGGTATTCCACAGGTGCAGGTACATCAAGTTGATTGTGGAGCTTTAATCCGCTGCTCCTGAGGCTGCTGGGAGAGATTTCCCTTTCTCTTCTTTGTTCGCACAGCTGCTGGGGCTCAGCTTTGGATTTGGCCCCGCCTCTGCGTGTACGTCGCTGGAGGGCGTTTTTTTCTTCACTCGGACAGGATGGGGTTAAAGGAGCAGCTGATTCAGGGGCTCTGGCTCACTCAGGCCGGAGGGAGGGAGGGGCACGGAGAGCGGGGCGGGCCTGCGGCGGCAGACGCCAGCGTGAAGTTGCAGCAGCCTGAGGCGCGCCGTGCGTTCTTCCAGGTAAGTTGTTCCTGGATCATGGGCCCTTCGCAGTGGCGGGCTGCACAGGCTCCCTGGAAGGGGTTTGTGGATAGTGATCTGTGCTCGCACACAGGGTTCTTGGTGGCGGCAGCAGCAGCCTTAGCATCCCATGCCTGTCTCTGGGGTTCGCGCTTTTAGCTGCGGCTTGCGCCCGTCTCTGGAGCTCCTTTAAGCAGCGCTCTGAATCCGCTCTCCTCGCGCACCAGGAAACAAAGAGGCAAGAAAAAGTCTCTTGTCTCTTTGGCAGCTCCAGACCTTTACCCGGACTCCCTCCCGGCTAGCCGAGGCGCACTAACCCCCTGCAGGCTGTGTTCATGGCGCCAACCCCAGTCCTCTCCCTGCGCTCCGACCGAAGCCCGAGCCTCAGCTCCCAGCCTCGCCTTCCCCGGCGGGTGAGCAGACAAGCCTCTTGGGCTGGTGAGTGCCGGTCGGCAGCGATCCTCTGTGCGGAAATCTCTCCGCTTTGTCCTCCTCACCCCTGTTGCTGCGCTCTCCATCATGGCTCCGAAGCTTTCCCCCTCCGCCACCCGCAGTCTCCGCCCGCGAAGGGGCTTCTAGTGTTTGGAAACCTTTCCTCCTTCACAGCTCCCTTCCACAGGTGTAGGTCCCGTTCCTATTCTTTTGTCTCTGTTTATTCTTTTTTCTTTTGCCTTACCCAGGTACGTGGAGGGTTCCTTACCTTTTGGGAGGTCTGAGGTCTTCTGCCAGCGTTCAGTAGGTGTTCTGTAGGAGTTGTTCCACGTGTAGATGTATTTCTGGTGTATCTGTGGAGAGGAAGGTGATCTCTGCGTCTTACTGTTCCGCCATCTTCCCCTCGTCCCCCAACAACATCTCTTGAAAGTAATTTTCCAGGCTTTTTATGGATATACCCAGAGACAAAGAACATAGTACTTTATCCTATTTCAGACAACTACAATTTCATAAAATTTGTTCTTATGGTGTGTCAGAAACTGCCTGTCTGAATCTTATTATCGCTGGTCACTCTTCTTCTTGCTAAACCATGTAGAATGAGGCTTCTTTTTTATTTGACAGTTCTTAATATGTCTCAATAAAGCTATTATATTTTTAATAGCTTCTCTTCTTCAGAATTAAGCATATTTCCTTCTCTTTTCATTTCCCCTTCCTTTTCTTTTTCTTTCTCCTTTCCTTTTTCCCTCCTTCCCTCCTTCCTCCTTTTTCTACCAGGTTTTCAACGTAGATGAGGTGGGTAGACCTGATCCTCTTTCACCAAGGATTCATGATAAATGCTTTAACAGTTAGTTAAATGGACTGCTGTGAGAGCCCCCAGAGTAAGAAGTCGGGGCAGGCTTTGCAGAGCGGATGACACCAAGTTAGAGGATGACTTGTAGGAAAGCCTGCCGAGTAGCACGTGTCATGGGAGAGTGATGTCGTAGGTAGAGAAAGCAGCAGCATATGCATGGTCTTGGAGGAACACTTCTTTTCCTCAAGAGGCGTCATTTATATTGTTCGTTTATATTGTTCTTTTGTTCCTGGTTGATTCCTTTGGATCTCCTCCAATCTGGCTACACTTTAGGACTTTGGATGTGTAGGTTTATAACAAAGAAATCCAGTGAGCACAGAAATAGTTGACCTCATTTCTACACATATTTGAGTATAATAAAGACATTGTACTGGGTTGGACTTTTCACACTGTTGGTTGTTAGGAAGTGAGTTAGGACATTAGGGAGGGAGAAATATGGTGAAGGGCAAGCAGGAAATGAAGACACTGAAAAGAAAGGGAGTCAGTAATGGTCATGAAAGGATAAGAGGCATGGAAGAAAATGAATAAGGTGCCCCTTATATGGATGAACTTAACTGGTGTGATCAACATGGCTTTGAGTATTAAAATAGAAGAAATGTAGCAATCCCTGTCATTATTGTGAGATTTGTTATTTGAAAGCTATTTTAAAGTACTACATCTATGTAAAGAAAAAAGAGATGCATTTTCCCACATTAAAAGATGCATGATTTCCTCACATTAAAAATCATTCACTTGATTTTTAGGCAAATCTTCATGGCCTACATCTTTTATATCTTTTTCCATCCTCTGTGATTACCTTACTTAATCTTTTTTTCTACAACATGTACATGTGACTCTTCAATGGAATAAGTACTTTTCCTCCCAAACAACCAATCAACTCATTCTTTTCTTTGACAGTTTTTATTTTTATAAAACCCTGAATTGTTGTACTCTTCTGAGGCAAAATTCAGAGCAGAAATATATTTTCAGTTAAACATATAAAAATTCTTCCTGTTTTTGGGATATCTTTCTTAAAAATTTTAAAGAGTTTTCTGTAGCAATAAAAGTACAGGGACAGGAACATGTATCTTCTCAATTGCTGAGCACAGCTCTAATCTCATGCAAATTTGAATGAATGATGTAGCTCTTGCGGATATGCTCACTGGGGTCCCATCTAACTCCAATGCCCCATGATACTGACCTACAACTTTCTCTCCAGATACCCAGTCTTGCTCTTACTTCAAGGTCCAGCCTTCTGGGCCTTTTATAAAAACAATACTCTCCACTTTCAGTTTTTTATTTCCTTGGCCCTTATAAACCTGTCAAGTTTTTGGTTTTGTTTTGTTTCTACATTTGATTAGTTTCTTATCATATTTGGGATCCTTGCTTGCGTACCACTATGTTTGTGTGACTTAATAGAAGACACCCGCTTTGACGTAGGAGATAGATAGGCCCCAGACTGAGCAGCTGCAAGTGGTCTGCTGCTAACAGTTTGAGATACCAGCAGGAGCGTTGGGCCTTATTAGGTTAAAGACAAAGCAACCATAATTTTCTCATTCTTGTAGTCAAGGGGATTTCCTAGCCCAAAGCATGCACAGAAGAGGTCCTCAGATGATTGGTCAGAGACAACTTCGAAAACTGGCCCCATGTAAGGAACTTAAGCTGCCCCTATTGTGCTCAACTCGCTCCTAGTTTGCCGATGTGCTCTTCCACATGTACTTTGCTTCTAATAAATGCGGTCTCTATTTCACAATCTTGGTCTCTTTGCTGAATTCCTTTTTCAAGGAAAACCAGGACTGAGGTCCTTCTTCTAGCTGTGCCACTGCCAGAATCACCTTCAGCAGACAAATTGCAAATAGGCACCATCAGTGGACAGACAAATTAGAGGAAGGAGGCTCTTCATCCTGGGGGAAGATTTCAGCCTCCACTTGCACTTTGGCTGGGTACCAACATGCCCAACTGCACAAACTACGTACAACCCTGCTCATAATATCCAGCACTTATATAATTAGTAATAGGCCCTCAAGCAATAGTTACATTTATTTCAATCTTTATTTGAATTCACACGATTTTTTTTTAATCATAAAGAGAAAAATGCCATTAAGATCTTTTTTTCCCCCTAAAGAACAAGATCGTCCTGACAATATAGTGTCTATATCTATGAGCAAATAAGAGCAGAAAAGTGGAGGAGAGAGGAAGCAACAAGTAGACAGTTTAGTGAGTAGGACTGTCATTGAAATTGTGGTCACAATGGAACCAGCTTCAAATGGTTTGACTCTTTTGGCCTGAGTAGGTTATGGAGTAAGACTCTTAAGTTTTTCAAAAACTGTTCCCATGCTTGCACAAGCTTGTTTTTATACATTTCATTTCATTTTGTATTTTTCTTGACTGCTATGTCAAAGTTGTAACATTTCACACCATTGTATGTTGCCAAGATAGGATTCTACACACTGGTCACGTGATATGTGCTGTGTTTGGAACAGCTGCATGATCTTGTCACAGACAATGAAGAAAGACTACATCCTTTGGCTGGGTTTCCTAAGCTCCTGGAATTTAAAGTCTTAGCCAGTAGCTAGGGACAAGTCATCCATGCTTATTATGCTACTCTTTAATATCTAGAGTTTTCTGAACGCTGCCTCATCTTTTAAGTTGCATCAGTTTTTCTCATTCTGCCATATACAGGTTAGCATCCACGAAAAGGGTTGCAGAAAATCAGGTGCTGTTGCTCCGCTTCTTACCAGCTGTGGTGCAGTTATTTTTAGTTCCCTCCTTCATTCATCACTATGACTGAGGGCAAAGGGACTGCCAGCGTTGCCCGACTGGACTGTGTTTATACTTCCTACCAGCTACTTTTCGGAATCAGCATTTCCTTTCCTCATTGGAGATATCACACTGGGCTATACCTGGCAAATTTATTTTAGTGGAGAAATTATTTAGTAGATTGATGTTAGATGAACTAGTTTATCATGACTCTGGTGACTAGACTGAGACTCTGACTATAGCTCAGAAAAGCCAGAATAATTCAATTGACTTGGTTTCCCTTCTCTTATCTGCCATTTCTGGGAACATGGCAGTTCCCCAGCAATTACTCTCCTTTTCGTGAAAATCAATTTGTAAAATAAGTTGTAGAAAATGTATATGTAGTAGCTGTTTTGAATAGGTGAAAATTATACGAGTATTTCCTGTGGAGAGAATTAATCATATGTAGAGTTCAAAAGAGTGAACTGTTTTTTTATGATCACTTCATGAGATGCAAAACACTTTTTTGGGTCTTTTTGTGGTACATCATGTTATATTTTTGGATGCTCACATTGAATAAAGATACTTGAGAATTAACAGAATAAACTGTCAATTTATATGATCAGATCGATGATCGCTAAATCTTCACAAAGATGTATACTAGATTGGGTCGCTTTCTTTCACTCCTGGACATCCATGGATTTTTCTAGCCATCAGCATCACTGCCTTCACATAAACCCTTATTGATCATACTTCATGGCATTTTCCTCTTCATTGGTTATGCCATAATTTGGTCTACACGTTAGAAATTCCCATGGGGACTTACGTTTGAGATAAAATGAAGAGCCTCAGGCTGTTATTTGTATTTGGACTGATAAGTGCCATTTTATTGCTCACAGTCTATTTGCGAGTGGTGAAACTTTTGTTCCCTCAGGTTCAGTCAGTAAATTTGCTGTTTCTTGATGGGGCTGCATTTAGGAGACGTCAAGACAGTGTGCACAATGAACCCCGTATTTTGTCTACGGCAAGCATGCATTCCATTCATGTTTTGATGGGCATTTGGGAAGTTCCCAGTTTGGGGCTATTATACATAAAGTTGCCTTGAACATTTGAGTACACGTCTTTGTGTGGACATAGGTCTTCATTTTTTTTTTTTTGAGTAATTCCTAGGAAGGCTATATAGTCCTAGCCTGGAGATCTATCATAATATTTAACATTATTTAAAAAAATCATATACAAGGTTGTTGTGACTTTGTTGGATTAACATTTGTTAAGTTGAGCCCCAGGGAGTCAGATAGTAAGCCTTCTGAACAAAAGACCACAAAGAAATTGAAATAGAGAACTTTATTACTCGCAGTTCCTGGAGCAAGTACAGGGCCTGCTTCCAAGGACCATGTAGGGAGGTCAGGCAGGATCTAGGCAGAGAAGGTGACAGTGCCTGGGGCATATGCCATTATTAGGTTCCTGGATGGAGTGCTTTCGGATTCCTGGGCTAAGACCCGATAGATCAATTCAAACCAAAAGGATCAGGGTTTTGGTAAGCTTTTTGGGGGTCTTATCTAAAAGTGTACAGGAGGAAAGGCCCTGGGAGGTGGGAGGAGACTGTTTAGCACAGGGCCACTGGGGGAGTCATATCAGGAACTTGTATTTCTCTGGGCTATTATCTAGAGCATGAGTTTGGGGGAGAGTGTAGGGTCAGTTCAAAGCCCCTGCAGGCTGCTTGATCACACAAAATGGATGCCAAGGCAGCAATATCATGGGGTAGTTTACCTAAACTCTCAGCAATGGTTTTCTGAAGTGGTAATACCATTTTATATTCCACTAGCAATGCTTGAAATTTCTTATTTTTCCACATCCTTGTCAACACTTGTTGGTCTTTTTAATTTTAGCCTTTTTAGTGAGTGTGTAGTGGTATATCGTTATGGTTTTAATTTACATTTTCCTGATGACTAATAATATTGAGAATTTTTTCATGTACGTATTTAAGATTTATATCTTTTTGTCTGTGAAATATCTGTTGAAATGTGTTCATTTTTTTCTGTTTTTTTTTTCTGGGGGGGTCTTATTAATAACTTTTAAAGTTCTTATACTCTGGATACCAAATATTTTCTCCAAATTAGAGTTTGCTCTTTTATTTTGAAGAACAGAATATTTTCATTTTGAAAAAGTCTGTATGAATTTTGTTATTTTGTTGCTAGAATTTTTGGTGTGTTGTCTAAGAAGTCTCTGACTCCTCAAATATCACAAAGATTTTTCTCCTTTGGTTATAGTTTTAGGTTTAGGATTAGGTGTATGATTGAGTCCATGCTAGATTTTGTGCATGGTGAGGGGTAAGTATTGCCATTCACTTTTTTTCATTTGGACAGATTATAGATTTTCCAGCACCATTTATTGAGAAGATTATCCTCTCACTTTAAATTAATTTAATTCCTTTGTTGAAAATAAACTGATCATGTGTGTGTGTGTCTGTGTTTATTTTTACTTTAAATTCTGTCTCATTGACCTATGTATCTATCTGTATGTTAGTACCACACTGTCTTGACTTCTATAGATTTATTGGGTATTATAAGTCTTCCAGTTTTGTTATTTTTCAAAGTTGTTTTGGGTGTTTAGATTTTTTGTTCTTTCACTTGAATATTAAATTCGGCTTGTGAATTTTTACAGTACTTGCTGGGATTTTGTTTGAAATTTATAGATCAAATTGGAGAACATTGACAACGTAATAATATTGACTTTTTCAATTCATTAACGTAGTCTACTGCTGCATTTATTTAGGTCTTTAATAACTTTCAACAATGTTTTATAGTTTGTGTGGAAGTTTGCACAATTTTTATTAAGTTTATCGCTAAGTATTTTAGGTATTTTTGATGCTATTATAAAATACCAGTTTTTATTTTACTTTCCAATTGTTTATGTCTAGTATATAGAAAAATAATTATTGTGTGCACTGAACTTGTGTTCTGTTTTCTTGATAAATTCACTTGTTAGCCCTAGCAGCGTTTTGTTGTATATTCCTTAGTTTTTATGTGCATATCATTTCCTATGAAAATCAAGAGTTTTAGTTCTCTCTCTATAATATACATGTTATTATTTCTTTTCATTGCCAAGTAACCCTAGTTTGTAATGATGTTCTTTCCTATATATTGCTAGATTTAATTTGGTGATGTTTTGCTAGGAATGTTTCTATTTATGTTCATGAATATCTGTGACTTTCTCTCTTTTAATTTTTAGTATGATGTTTATGAAGTCTATCCTTTCTTTTATCATGTCCTTGATCAGTCTTGATATCAGGGTAATGATGCCTCATAAAATTATTTGGGAAGTATTCCCTTATCTCTATTATGAAAGAGATTTTAGAGGCTTGGTGTTCTTTCTTTCCTAAATGTTTGATAGAATTCATGAGTGAAGTGACTGGACCTATAGTTTTCTTTGTTAGAAAGCTTTTAATTAAAAATTGAATATTTAAAGATAGATGAATATTCTGATATTCTGTTTCTTCCTGTGTCAGTTTTGATCATTTGTATCTTTCAAGAAGTTTGTCCATTTCATCAAATTTATTGGCATAATTTATTGATAAAATTTCCCTAATATCGTTGAAATATTAATAGGACCAGAGTCAGAGTTCCAGTTTTCATGCCTGATATTGGTAATTTTTATGCTCTCTCTACCCCTTCACCTCTGTCTCTATTTCTGTCTCCCAGTATAGACATAGATAGATCAATTATTAATATATTGATCTTTTCTAATAATGTTTTGGATTTTGATTTTTATTATGTATTGTTTTTTGTTTTCTATTTCATTGATTGCTGCTCTTTTCTTTTTATTATCCTTTATTTCTATTTACTTTGGGTTTCATCTGCTTTAAATTTTCTAATTTTATCAGTCTTTGATATTAGACCTTCCTACTTTTTCTGAATAAGCATTTAATGTTATACATTTTCCATAAATACAGCTCTATATTTAGTCAACAAAATTTGAAAGTTTTAATTTTTTTTTTTTTTGCATGCGGGATATTAGTTCCCTGAGCAGGGAGGGATCAAACCCATGTCCCCTGCAGTGGAAGCATGGAGTCCTAACCACTGGACCACCAGGGAAGTCCCCCAAATCTTTGCTTTTTAATTGGAATGTCTAGACCACTTATGTACTTACTCATTTTTAATACTATTTTAAAAATTAAGACTTAGTACATTGCCTTTTTTTTTGGTGTACAGCTCTATAAATTTTAACACGTTTACAAATATGAATAGCCAATACCAAAATCAGGATACAGACAGTTCCTGTAAACCCCCCAAAGCCTTCAAGCTATTTCTTTTTAGTTGCAGCCTCCTTACAACCCCAAATTCTGTCAGCTATTAATCAGTGCTTTGTCACTATAAATTTGTATTTTTGAGAAAGTAATAGAAATATATATCATACAGTATATAAACTTCTGAAACATTCCCTTGAGATTGATCTAAGTGGTTGAGTATAGCAATAGTTCAATCTTTTGCTCAGTAGTTTTCAATGGAATTGTGTTGATTTACCACAATTTGTTTATCCATTTGCCCGTTGAAAAACATTTGTTTCTAGGTTTTGGTTATTATGAATAGAGCTGCAATAAAACTTCATGTACAGGTTTTTGTATAAACCTGCATTTTTATTGATTTGGGGTAAATATGTAGGAGTGGGATGGCTGGTCACTTGGTAAATGTATATTTACATTTTTGAGATACTTCCAAAGTGGTTTTCAGAATGACTGTAGCATTTTGCATCCCCTTGACTTAGCGTTTGCATCAGTATTTTAGTGGGGAGTATTTGTAGGTTAAGTCAGTCTCTCTCTCTTTCCCACAAACACGCACATCTTAAGTTAAATACTAGTACTATCTATTATTGAGCATTAATTATGTATCAGGCACAATACGAGGCGCAGAGCTTCATTTAACATATAGGTGAATCTAAAGTCCTATAATATGTTGCCTTGTCCAATTCCGTTCACTGAGACTTCTTGAGTATGATAGATACAGTCTTAATATAAAGAGAATATTGAAGGATGCACCCAAGAGTTTGTAGTTAGATAAGGACAGAACTCAAATCTGTCTTACTATAATTCTTATGTATATATTCCCTTTTATATGGTTTCATTCCTACTCAATTAGTCTTTCTTTTTTCATACAAATGTATTGTCCTTGTAATTTTGGGGGCATATGTATACTAAAACATTATTTGTTGTTTATCTGAAAGTCAACTGGGTGACCTATATGTTATCTGGCAACTAAACAATACTGTTTTGTTTAGTTTATATTTATACAGATAATTTTTCTAGGTAGTCTATCCAATTTAATTCTTATATTCTAATTTTTTAGTGCCATGGAATGAAAATCACATGAGTTTGAGATATTTTTGTAGTTTCTATTTACATTATTTTGGGGTGTCAATGATTACCGAATTAAATCAAACTGTCGGGCTTCCGTGGTGGCGCAGTGGTTGAGAATCCACCTGCCGATGCAGGGGACACGGGTTCGTGCCCCGGTCCGGGAAGATCCCACATGCTGTGGAGTGGCTGGGCCCGTGAGCCATGGCCGCTGAGCCTGCGCGTCTGGAGCCTGTGCTCTGGCAACGGGAGAGGCCACAACGGTGAGAGGCCCGCGTACCGCAAAAAAAAAAAAGAAAAAAAAAAGAAAAAAAAAATCAAGTTGTCCCATGTCCGAATCAATTTCTAAATGGTTCAAAATCTTTATATTTGATTTTTTCCCCTCTTTAACATAGATATCTTAAATTTTTTATAAATAATGGGCAATAGAATACTTTGAAAAGAAACATTAGATTAAGATTTTTCATGATTTACTGACTTCATAAAGGAACATTGCCAAATTGACTTCATTTATTTAACCTTCTTGGAACTATTCATTTACTTGTAAGATGACGTTGTACTGGCGTTGAATTATACTTGGTGAACACTTCCTGTGTAGGGTCTGGAAATATTCATCATGAGCATATTGCTGATGACTTATTTTCATGTGGAAACAAAAATTGATTTAAATTTATACAGAGAACTTAAGAAAAGGAAATATTTAATGGGTTCTGGCAATTCAATGCAGGCTAAAAAAAGAAAAGATAATAGCATCATGAGTGATGTTTCTAGAGAAGTAGAATAGTTCTAAGTCTGAAACAAGTGATTCCTCAAATTATATTTTACTTGTAAATATGATAGTAGGTATCAGGAAGCTCATATATATATATATTTTTTTTTTTTTTTTTTTTTTTGCGGTATGCGGGCCTCTCACCGTTGTGGCCTCTCCCGTTGCGGAGCACAGGCTCCAGACACGCAGGCTCAGCGGCGATGGCTCACGGGCCCAGCCACTCCGTGGCATGTGGGATCTTCCCAGACCGGGGCACGAACCCGTGTCCCCTGCTTCGGCAGGTGGACTGTCAACCACTGCGCCACCAGGGAAGCCCAGAAACTCATATTTTAAAAGTATAGGTAGTGGATATCCCACAGAAGACAGAAGAGACATACTGATGCATAAATATCACTTAACTCAGTCTCTAATCTCCTTAACACAATGGACTAAAAACTGCATTCAATAAAAAAAAATAAAAATTGACACACTCAAGAAGGTTGGGAAAAAAAACCCAACTTTTCTAGAAATAAACAATCAACAGAACTAGACACAGAAATGACCCACATGTATGAACTCTTAAGGAATTTAAAGTAACTGAATGGCATGTTAAATATCTGGTGGAAAAGGATAAGCAAATTCATAAACAGAATTTCAGCAGCGAAATACAAAATATAAAAAGAGGCAAATACGAATAATAGAAATTTCAAAACACAGAATATCAGGAAGAATTCTGGAGATGTATTTATTAAAAAATTCAATACAGTACAGGAAAAAAAATTGATGAAGACAGGTTGACAGAAATTATTGAAATGAAAACAAAGAGAAAACACATTAAAAAAAAAAAAGAGCATTCATGAGGTATGAAACAATACCAAACTCTCTTTAGTACTGGAGTCCAAGAAAGATAATGGGGCAGAAGAAGATATATGAGGAGATCATAGCTGAGAATTTCTCCCCCAATAATGAAAGGCATTAAAACACACAGACACACACAGACACACACACACACACACACACAGACACACACACACAAAATCACCTTATACACATCCTATTCAAACTGATGTTCATTAAAGATAATGAGAATATATGGAAAGGTAAGGCATGGTCCAAATAGTCTCCTCTTGTAAAATGATCAAATGATACTTTTTTAAGCTGAAGAAACCAAAAATAAAATTATTTTATTACTTAAATGTTGTAACAGTAAGTCAGAAAGGAATTAAAATATTATGCCATCAGAAATATATTAAAAGCTGCTGGCCTACAGAGACTGACTCCTCATCAATCGCAGCAGGAAGTCCTTAGATAAAGAAATCTGTCCTCAGATATCTAAATCTAATAAATTGTGAAGTTGTACTAGAATAATTTTTACATATCTTGAGTACCACTGGAGAAAACAGTTAAATAATTAGGATTAGTTGTGTTAAAGTGTAATTTTTAAAAAGAATGTCTCTCATACAACAATAAAATGAAGGCATGTCAAATATATTATTCAACTCATTAATTGAAGATGGAACTAGTAAGGTGGTATGACAAGTTCAGAGAGCGTTTGAGCTAAATATTGCTAGGCAATTGAAGAAAGAAATATTAGGATAAGATGCTGAGTCAATACAAAATTGCTTAATGTCCTACAGGCCAATAAATTGTGCCCTTTAGGATTATCTTTTGCACTGGACTTAAGTTGGTAATATTCTCTATCAGACAAAATTATACAAGTTAAATTCACTAAGTCTTGAGCTTTCATCATTGGCCTAGAGTGTTGCTTTTGGGGAATTAGTCTAGATATAGGAAAGAGTATTAAAAAAAGGTTTTTTTTTAGCTATGTGCATTTATTACTTTTAATAGAAAATAAATAAAAATATTTGTCTATTAAACAATATCAGCTAACATTTGGTGCTTGACGTGTGAGAACTTTGCAAAGTATTTTATATGCATTACATAATTTAGTTTTAGCCCAATATTATGAGATAGATAATACAGTTGTCCCTCAGTAGGGAAAGGGGTTGTTTTCAGCACCTCTGCAGATCCACAGATGCTCAAGACCCTTTGTAAAATGGTCAGTGGGCTTTCCATATTTATGGATGTAGAACTTGCTGATATGGAGGGCCAACTGTATTATTTTCTGCATGTTACATATAAGGAAACTGAGTTACAGGGAAGCTAAGAAACTAAGCCAAGGTTACGTATATAGTAATTATCATTCTCCTAGTCTGTGATTTTAACTTCATTAAGATGATAAAATTCAGAGAATGAGGAGAAGGTGCTGTTTCAAAATGTGAATAGAACACATTAGGATATGTGGATTGTTCTGGAATTTGAATGATTCATTGGGAAAATAAACAAAATTCCTTTCTGATTTGATGTTATTTATGTGTAGGAGCTGCCAGGAACAGGAACTGGAGCAAACAGCATTTAAATGCTTCAGTACTGCAACAGTGCAACGAGCCCTTTCGTTTGAATATCCCCATCTTTTCTCTTGCACAATTTTAGCCTTGTAAGCTCTTTTCAACAGATGAGCTCTTTGAAAGTGAATAGTAGTATGTAATTATTAGCATCTTTAGTAAATGCCTTTGCTTATCTAACTGCAGTTTTCTCTGAATGATTATTCAGCCTACCAAAATATTTTGCTTTTCAGATTCCCTTTTTCAACTACAAGTGATATGGTTGTCTTTTGAATATGGAATATCTAATCGTTGCCAAATAGTTTTGTTTTTACTACAATATCTAGTGTCTTAATATAGGTATGCTTGAGAATATTTTGTATGTTTTAAAACAGAGCTAATTTCTTTTTTAGTTTTGCTACTTACAACACTATGCCAATGAACTGAGTCCATGATATTTCATTGTTTTTGTGTTTCTTCTTAAGCGGTACTTACTAGTTATTACCTAGAGAACCCAAGTCCTAACACTGCTGCATATTGAAAAGGAAACATTGTAGGAATAATGCTAAAAGAGGAGGAAAATAGACTTAGATCGGTGTGTGTTTGTGTGTGTGTGTGACTATTTCTGTCACCTGCTCGCTTTATTGAGACCCACCCTGTCCAGCCCAGAAGACTATGATTTCTGGTTGCCTTCTCAGTATCTTATTTCTTTTCTCTCTCATCTCACAGGCCAGTATCAGGGGTATGTCTTCTTACCTCCTTTCACTGCCGCCAACCATAACTTGGGCGCCTGTCCTCCTGAACCTTTGGGACTAGAACATTTTCTCTCCCTCCCTGTTGGTGTCACCTCCTCTCTTCCTCACCCAGTGGAGACTTTTGCTCCTGGACGTTCATCTCCTCCCTAAAACCTCTTATCCTTTCTGCCACCTTAACACCCACAGGGATAAAAATTCTTATACCCCCAAATTGTCCATTACTTTGAACTTTTCATTTCCAATAATCATTTTCTCCATATGACTTTTCCATCCACTCCCACCATCATATGCTAGATTTTGTTTTCAATGTGTTTTATGTCTTTTGTTGCTCAGTTTCTCCATTGTTGCCTTATTTTGTGTTATATAGATATATTCTATTGTACTTAAGAAAATTTCTTTGTCATCTCTTTTGCTCTGTTTTTTTGTTAAATTTTTCCTGGTTGCTCTGGGGATTATAGTTAACACCTTAATATATAACAATCAAGTTCAGATTTTAAAAAATAAACTAATCAATTAAATTTATTTTTTGGCTCTTTTGGGTCTTCGTTGCTGTGCATGGGCTTTCTCTAGTTTCAGCAAGCAGGGGCTGCTCTTCATTGCAGTGTATGGGCTTCTCGTTGTGTTGGCTTCTCTTATTGTGGAGCATGGGCTCTAGGCATGTGGGCTTCAGTAGTTGCAGTATGCAGGCTCAGTACAGGCTCAGTAGTTGTGGGGTATGGGCTTAGCTGCTCTGTGGCAAGTGGGATCTTCTGGACCAGGGTTCAAACCTGTGTCCCCTGCATTGGCAGGAGGATTCGTTACCACTGTGCCACCAGAGAAGTCCCTCAAGTTCACATTAATTCCAAATTAATTTCAATAGTAAAAAAAAATTTCTCTATATAACTTGTCCCTCAACTTATATGCTGTTATTGCTGCAAATTATATCTTTATACATTGTGTGCCCATCAATCTCAATTTAAAATTGTTGCTTTATGCAGTTCTCTTTTAAACTAGATAGAAAAAAAAGGAGTTAAAAACCGAATATACATTTATATTGTCTTTTATCTTTATCTGTATAGTTACCATTCCTAGTGTTCTTTATTTCTTCATGTGGAGTTGTTACTGTCTAAAGTTCTTTCATTTCAGCCTGAAAGACTACCTTTAGAGTCTCAGATATGCCAGCAATGACTTGTCACAATTTTTGTTTATTTGGGAATGCTTTAACTTCTCTTTCATTGTTGAAGGCTAGTTTTGCCAGATACAGAATTCTTGTTTTGCAGGTTTTTTTTGTTTGTTTGTTTGTTTTTTTAGTAATTTAAATATGTAACCTCATTGCCTTTTGGCCTCTGCAGTTTCTGATGAGAAATCAGATGTTAATCTTATTAGGTATTCCTTGTATGTGATGAGTCACTACTCTCCTGCTGCTTTCAAGATTCTCCCTTTATCTTGGGTTTCAGTGTTTGACTTCAGTGTGCTTGGTGTGGATCTCTTTAAGTTTTTCCTACTTGGAATTTGTTGAGCTTCCTGAAAGGGCAGAAAAAATGTTTTTCATCAAGTTTTGGAAGTTTTCATTTATTATTTTTCTCAAAATATTTCTTCTACCTCTTTCTCTCTCTCCTCTCCTTCTAAGATGACCATGACATGCGTGTTTTTTCACTTGATGGTGATCCACAGGTCTCCTAGGCCCTGTTCACTTCTTTTTGTCTTTCTTTCTGTTCCTCAGAATGTACGATCGCCATTGACTTATTTTACAGTTCATTAATTCTTTTTTCTGTTTGCTCACATCTGCCCCATCCTTCTTGAATCTTCCACTTTAGTTGTATTTTCAGCCCCCACATTTTTATTTAGTTCCTTTTTTATAATTTTTATCTCTTTATTGATGTTCTGTGTTTGATAAGACATCACTCTCATACTTCCTTTAGTTTTTTAGACATGGCTTCCTTTAGCATGCTAAAGAGATTTAGAATAGCTGATGGAAGTCTCTGTCTAGTAGTGTCTGGGCTTCCTCAAGAGGTTTCTGTGCTTTCCTTTTTCTTGTGTATGATCCATACTCCTTGTTTCATTGCACACCTTTTAATTGTTTTTTGAAAACCAGACATTTTGAATATTAGAATGTGGCAACTCTGGAAATCAGATTCTCAACTCTTCCCAGATTCATTGTTGCTGCTTGTTTTAGTGGTTGGTTGGTTGGTGACTTTTCTAAACTGGTAGTGTCAATTCTGTTTTCTTTGTTGTATGTGGCTGTGAAAGTCTCCTCTGAAGTCTGTTAGCTAGTGATTTTACGGAGATTTCCTTAAATGACTATAGACAGAAGCAAACAAAAAATCTTCTCATTTTTGCAGTTTGGCTCTCTGTTGGGAAATTCCTTCTTACTGTCAATGCTTAGCCAGGGCATTCACAACTCTGCCTTAGCCTTCCCTTTCTGCTTCCACAGAACCTCAAGGTTAGCAGGAAATGGAAGCTCAGGACCTTCTCAGGTCTTGCCTGAGCATTTGCACAGGTCTTATCATGTGTGCGACCTTCTATATTCCCAACAGTGTGTTGGAGCTTTTCAAAGCCCCCATGTCCATCTCACTCCTCAGCCTTACCTTTTAAGCTCCTCAGCTAGTATACAACAGTCTTTGATAGTCCCAACTGTCACCCATTATCTCAGGCAGCAGCAACCAAGACATCAGCCTACAAATGTTTTTGACAAATGTCCCCCAGGAAGCAACTTTAGCACTGGGTCAGTTTCAAATTAGGCAAAGTAAAGACAAAAGTTCTGGGTTGTTCCTCCAGGGAGCCATCAGACAGGTCAAAACAAGTAATTGAAATTCTCTGTGAATGAGACTTATTCTTTTCCCTCCAGTATTGGGAATGCAGGCTGTTATTTTCAAGGCTACCACTGAGCTGAGGTGAGGGAAATGAGAGTGGGGTAAGTTAAAATGCCACAAGTTTCACTCTTCTTACTGAAAATCAGCTGTTTTCCTTGAATAAGTGCTACCTATGTTGCTACAAGTCTTTAGTTAATTTCCAGAGTTCCAAGTAAGTTGATTCTGAAAGTTTTTGCCCTTTTTTCATTGATTTAATGCAGTGGTAGAATTTGGACTTTCTTACTCTGCCTTTTTCACAGGTATCACTCCACATGCTAGATTTTTTAACAATTTATTTTATTGAAATGTAGTTGATTTAAAATGTTGCATTAATTTCTGCTGCACAGCAAAGTGATTCAGTTATTTATATATACACACACATACATATATATGTATGTTCCTTTTCATATTCTTTCCCATTATGGTTTATTACAGGATACTGAATATACTTCCCTTTTCTATACAGTAGGACATTGATTTTTAATCTATTTTATGTATAATACTTTGTATCTACTAATCCCAAACTCCCAATTCTATCACTCCACCCGTTCCCCCCACCTCCTGCCCCGGTAATCACAAGTCTATTCCCTGTGTCTATGAGTCTGTTTCTGTTTTGTAGATAAGTTCATTTGTGTCATATTTTAGATTCCACATATAAGTGATATCATATGATACTTGTCTTTCTCTGTTTGGCTTACTTCACTTAGTGTGATAATCTCTAGGTCCAGCCCTGTTGCTCCAAATGACATTCTTTTATTACATATATATCACATCTTCTTTATCCATTCATCTGTCAAAGGACATATAGGTTGTTGCCATGTATTGTCTATTGTGAATCCTGCTGTTATGAACATTGGGGTGTACCACATGCTAGATTTTGACATCACCACTAACTTCCGCATCTCTGAAAATTCTGCTGCATAATGAAATATGGTTTCGATTGCTGTAAAACCACCTTCTCCAAATAAAGCAATAGATTTGAAACTTTACATTGGATACGTGTTGATATGAGTAAAGTGAAAGTGTCACTTCTTAAACTAGTGGCAAGAGGGACTAAAGCATAATCCTGAGGTCTTTTAGCACAGTATTTCCTCTCACATAATTATCAATTACTCAAAAGATTAGATACACTTCAAAATGTTTCACTCGGTTATAACAGGAAAGATTTACCTAAGTTTTAGACTGATGATGATTTGAAGCTAATTAAGTATTCAGCTGAAGTGACACACATTAGTGATTTTGTCTTTGTGGCTAAGGGGCCCTTGCTTTTTGCATTCATAGAAATGTGCCATTGATCGTATATCATGGAACAAATTTATCATTAACGAAATATATAGCTCTCAGAATCTCATTCTCTTCTGTATCTTGGAGAGTTTTATGTGGAACTTCCTTTTTCACACCTGCAGTCACAAAAATAGGTGAACTTGTTGGGCTCAGAAGAGCGAGGGGGCAACAGTTTCTTTTAGTTACTCGATCACAGGAAAATCGTAAGGCAGTTTCTTTAAGTTGTCTCTAATTTTCTTTTCAAGAAAGTGACTTTGCAAATCGAATCCATATTTACAAGGAGAATGCAAGCTCTTTTTAAACATTATCTTGTCACGAGTGATTTATCACTTCAGTCACACTTTGAAGTGAAATGATTTGTAATGCTGATCTCTAAAGTCTGAATTTAGCTTGTACTAAACATCTCTGCCCTCTTTTGGCAAGAGTAAATTTTTTTTCACAAAATATTTGAGATGGGCTAGTATGTATTAATTAGCCCTTTCCTGAGGTTCATGAAAACATTGATAAAACTTACTATTCACATTGAGAATAACAATGACGTAAATATTTAGGTTGAACCAGGTAAGTTGCTAATATTTGACCATTTTTGACAAATAAAAATGGCAACTTCATATTTATCAGCCACTTTCTAAACAATTAGATATTATTATTTTTCATTTATTTTTAGTGTTGACACCAATCTTTCTAAAAACATCAGTGGGGTGTCCAGAAGATAGTATCTGTTAATTTGTGGTTATTTAAAATAGTGATTATTACTGAAATAATTATAATTGTTAACAAAGAGTTTGAGGTTCAGCCTTTCTAAATTTTTTAAGTGTTTACTATATGGCAGGCATTATATTAAGTGATTTTTAAGCATGATATAATTTAATTCTCACAGTAATTTGTGACACTGGCACTATTATTTTTCAGAAAAAATTAGTGAGTCTTACTTTAAGTAGTTTTCCCAAAGCAACACAACAAACAAGTAGGGTTTAAATCCTCCTCTTTCTTCAGATCTCATCTCCCTGGGAAGCCTTTCCCAACCTCCCTCATTTGGGGCAGGGCTTCCTCAGATACCCCGTGCTTTCATGGCATCATGCATTTCTGCTTGTTTGAGCACCTGTTTTATCACTTGATGATTCATGAGGGTACGGTCCATAACGTATCTGCAACTCTAGAGTTACACTTGACAGGTAGTAAGCTCTTCATACTTATTTGTGAAATAAGTGAATAAAGTGAGGAAGCCACTGTTTGATAATCAGGAAGTCTTATTTATAGGTGTGTAAAGTATAGGCTTTAGTCAGTTTGAATAATTTTCTGGACCTCAGGCATGTTGAGAGAAAAGAGACTAAAATTCATTTTTTCAAGTTATAGTCAAATGGAAAACTCACTCTCCAATACTCCAAAGTTCTAAGAAACTAAACTAGTTATCTTTAAGATTATCTGCTATTTTAACTGTCCCTTACCATGTTTTTATACATTTGAGATAATTAATTGTATGTTCCTTATGTATGTTGTTAAAAATATATTGTAGAGATACCTGGCAAAAGGTAAACAGGCACACCTGGGGATACTGTGTGTTTGGTTCCAGACCACCGCAATAGAGGAAGTCACACAATTTTTTTGGTTTCTCAGTGCATATAAGAGTTATGTTTACAATGTACCATAGTCTATTAAGTGTGCAATAACATTATATCTAAAAAGCAATTAATTAAAAAATACTTTATTGCTAAAAATGTTAGCTGTCATCTGAGCCTTCAGTGAGTCATAATCCTTTTGCTGGTGCAAGGTCTCGCCCCAATTTGATGGTTGCACTGATCAGGGTAGTGGTTGCTGAAGGCTGGGGGGGCTGTGGCAATTTTTAAAAATAAGACACCAGTGACGTTTATTGCATCTATTGACTCTTCCTTTCATAAATGATTTCTCTGTAGCCTGCAATGTGCTTTGATAGCATTTTACCCACAGTAGAAGTTCTTTCAAAATTGGAATCAATCCTCTCCAACCCTACTGCTGCTTTATCAGGTACATTTACATAGTATTCTAAATCCTTCATTTTCATTTCAACAATCTTCACAGCATCTTTGCCAGAAGTAGATTCCACCTCAAGAAACCAATTTCATTGTTCATCCATAAGAAGCAGCTCCTCATTCGTGAAAGTTTTATCATGAGATTGCAGCAATTCAGTCACATCTTCTGGCTCCATTTTTAATTCTAATTCTCTTGCTATTTCCATCACATCTGCAGTTACTTCCTCCACTGAAGTCTTGAACCCCTCAAAGCCATCCATGAGGATGAGGGCTGGAATCAACTTATTCCAAACTCCTGTTAATGTTGATATTTTGACCTCTTCCCATGAAACATGAATGTTATTAATGGCATTTAGAATGGTGAATCCTTTGCAGAAGGTTTTCAATTTACTCAGCCCAGTGCTATCAGAGGAATTAATATCTATAACAGCTATAGGCTTACAAAATGTATTTCTAAAATAATAAAATAATAAGACTTGAAAATCAAAATTACTCCTGTATTAGCAGGCATGAAAACAACATTGATTTTGTTGTACATCTTCATCTGAACTCTTGGGTGACCAGGTGCATTGTCACCCAAGCCATAATATTTAGAAAGAAACCTTTTTGATCTGAGCAGTGGGTCACAACAGTGGGGTGAAAGTATTCAGTAAACCATGTTGTAAACAGATGTGTTGTCATCCAGGCTTCCTTGTTCCATTTATAGAACACAAGCAGAACAAATTAAGCATAATTGTTAAGGCTCCTAGGATTTTCAAAATGGTAATGGACATTGGCTTCAACTTCAGGTCACCAGCTACATCAGCCCCTAACAAGAGAATTAGCTTGTCCTTTGAAGCTTTGAAGCCAGGCATTGACTTCTCTTCTCTAGCTGTGAAAGTCCTAGATGGCATCTTCTTCCAATAGAAGGCTGGTTTCATCTACATTGAAAATCTGTTGTTTAGTGTAGCCACACTCATGAATTCTCTTAGCTAAATCTTCTGGATAACTTGCTGCAGCTTCTACACCAGAACTTATTGCGTCACCTTGCACTTTGATATTATGGAGACAGCTTCTTTCCTTAAACTTCATGAACAAACCCCTGCTAGCTTCAGACTTTTCTTCGACAGCTTCCTCACCTCTTTTAGCCTTTATGAATTATAGAAAGCTAGGACTTTGCTCTGGATTAGGCTTTGGTTTAAGGGAATGTTGTGGCTTATTTGATCTTCTATCCAGACCATGAAAACTTTCTCCATATCAGCAATAAGGCTGTTTTGCTTTCTTATTATTTGTGTATTCACTAGAGCAGCTCTTTTAATTTCCTTCAAGAACTTTTACTTTGCATTCACAACTTGGCTCTTTGGTGCAGAAGGCCAAGGTTTCTGCCTATCTCAGCTCTCCACATGCCTTCCTCATTAATCTTAATTATTTCTAGCTTTTGATTTAAAATGAGAGACATGCAACTCTTCCTTTCACTTGAACACTTAGAAGCCGTTGTAGGGTTATTTATTGGCCTAATTTCAATATTGTTGTGTCTCAGAGAATAGGGAGGCTCGTGGAGGGGGAAAGAGACTGGAGAACAGCCGGTCGGTGAAGCAGTCAGAACACACAGCATTTATTGATTAAGTTTACTATCTTATGTGGGTGCAGTTCGTGGCATCCCAAAACAATTATAATAGTAACATCAAAGATCACTGATCACAGATCACCATAACAAGTATATTAATAATGAAAAAGTTTTAAATATTGTGAGAATTACCAAAATGTGACACAGAGACATGAGGTAAGCAAATGCTGTCAGAAAAATTGTGCCGATAGCTTTGCTGGACACAGAGTTGCCACAAACCTTCAATTTGTAAAATACACAAGATCTATGAAGTACAATGAAGCAAAGTGCGATGAAAAGAGGTCTGCTTGTAGTAGGAGTCTAAATTAGTAATGAAGACTTCTAAATACAGGGTACAGAAATTGTTTCACAATTTGCTTTCTAATTAAATTCTCTTGTAAATTTGTACTTTGCTTATAATAAATTGGAATCAGACAGACTTCAAATTTAGCCATCTGAGGAATCATTGACTCTCTTCTACTTTGTTAGCGTATGAGTTTATTACATACTGTTAAGGACATTTCAATAGTGATTCCATTGACTCATATTTTTATGTATTTACAAATCAAAGTAGTTATATTCAACATTAATTACTATATATTTGATGTTATGAGATAACCCTATTTTATGTTTTTATGTTCTACTGCTTCATATTGGAAAATTTCATGTTGAAAAGAAATTATTTTATGCACATTAGGGAATAAAACTGCTTCTGTTCACCAATAAAACTTCCTCTGAAAAAAACGCTAAAATAAGAGATAGTTTCAGAAACTTTCAAGGCATATTTTCATGGTTTATGTTCAATAAAGGGAAAATGATTTCTAAATGATGTTACTTATTACCTTGCAGAAGAAATCTTCAACCTTATAGAATTAAACACATCTGATATAGTACCCACAGTATTTTAGCTGCAAAATAGCAAGACAAGCTATGAAAAAAATTATCTTCTTATATCTTCATTTTTTAAAAATAAATTTAATTAATTAATTTTTGGCTGCATTGGGTCTTTGTTGCTGCACGTGGGCTTTCTCTAGTTGTGGCGAGCGGGGGCTACTCTTCGTTGTGGTGCGCAGGCTTCTCATTGCGGTGGTTTCTCTTGTTGCAGAGCATGGGCTCTAGCTGCGCAGACTTCAGTAGTTGTGGCTCGTGGGCTCTAGAGAGCAGGCTCAGTAGTTGCGGCGCACGGGCTTAGTTGCTCTCTGGCATGTGGGATCTTCCTGGACCAGGGCTCAACCCATGTTCCCTGCATTGGCCACCAGGGAAGTCCCATATCTTCATTTTGATTACTCTGTTTTAACAACTATTTGCTTTCTCGTGTTTTCTGTTCCATTAATCCTATAGTAAATAACTCCTCTCCAGAATTCAAGTCTCTAACAAAATAATTTTCTGGAATTCCACTGGGAATCTAAACATTAACAAACAGAATCTCTGGTCGTCATATTAGTTGACCCCAAATTTATGTCCTTTGTGCGTGAGATATTTCAGTCCTGCATTCATAACTTATTTATGTGCCTTTTAACCTCAAGTTTAATAATTTGGTTATTAATTTTCCAAGATAAGAATCTAAACATTAACAAACAGAATCCAAACAGAATCTCTGGTCGTCATATTAGTTGACCCCAAATTTATGTCCTTTGTGCGTGAGATATTTCAGTCCTGCATTCATAACTTATTTATGTGCCTTTTAACCTCAAGTTTAATAATTTGGTTATTAATTTTCCAAGATAAAAAATGAGAAATAATATTGGAAGTGGAAACCAGAGTTGCTGTAGCCAGGCACACTGAAAGTGCTGATGACAGATCTGAGAAATAGTATAGAGAAATGCAAAGCAGATCACAAATCAAGGGTAATCTTCTCACAAATCAAGCCAAACAGTAGTAACAACAATAAAAGAATAATAGCAAAAAGAATCACAGAAATGTAACTTAGGATCATTTAGTTCAGGGGCAAATTTCTGTTCTTTTGTTAGTTCCTGCAAGTATTACATTGTAATAACTGATGTTTATAATAATGACACACATGTTAAAAGTGATTTAAATATAAATGAATTAAATATATTTCAACTATTTTACCAATTTTTAATTTGAATACTAATGTTGCTGCATAAAGGAGTCAACCAGAAACTGAAATTCTTAATTAGCCAAAATGTATTTTTGAGGACTTCCTATAATCATGAGAACACCTTAGAGTGACCATTACTATGATACAAGAAGGGGGTCAAAAAGGAGAAAAGAAACCATCATTTATTGAGTGTCTATTCCGGGCTTGTTACTCTGCCAGACTTACATTTATTACTATTTTTTAGTAAAAAAAAATTTTTGGGCTAATTTTCCAGGAAATTTGCAAGAGAAAATTACAAAGTAAACTGGAGACACACATCATGAAATCTACTCCCAAAGGGTCTTGAGCAGTGAGGCATTCCAGCAGCTCTCATCAGGGAGGAGCAGTGAGCTGATTAAGTGAAACTGACCAGAAAATCAAATCTGAGCACCTGTCGCAAGTTCGTATTGGGTCTAGCCTGCGACAATATGCAAGAAAAGGTTCAATCTGTGAAGGAAGAAACAGATCTTTGATGAAGCAGAAATGAGCATGATATGGTTTGTTAACTAAACTGTCACTAAATGCCTAACTAACATCTCAAGTACAGTGGAATCTTCCAAGATACAGTCAGCTTAGAAGACATTCTCTTCTAAGAGGACCGTTTCTGTGTTGAGCAGGTGCCCTTCTACATGTGAATTGACTGGTGCAACCAGAATTTTGGTTAATAGAAAATTGTTCTGTTGAATGTTATTAAGCATAAAGATAAGGATAATAAAGTCTTCCCCTTTAATTATGTGTATATATATAGTTTCCCCATAACTATATCTAAACAGGTAATTATAAAATCCCTGGTAAGCAGGATTTTTAAAATTGTTGTTCTAGTTGGGTTTGATTTAGTTTATTGCAAGATTTCTCAGAGTTTATGCTACGCTACTGTATACTCTGAGTCTCTAAGATGGAGATAAAAGGGGTTAACAATCATAACTACTTTTGTTGAGCCCTTTCCATGTATCGAGCACCATGCTAAGCACTTTAAATTCATCATTTAATTTTATCCATAAAGTAAGGGGTAACATTTTATCTCCATTTTACAAGTAATGGAACAGAAAAATAGAAGGGTTAAACAGCTTTTCCAAAGTCATGGATTCTTATGGGGTAGAGTCTGCAATCTGACTCCAGAGCTGATGCTCTTACTTAAGGGCTTCCCAAGTTTATTTGACCAGTAGCATTTTGTTCATATAAAAATCACTAACATTTCTAAGAGGAAGTGTGTGTAGAAAGACATTTAAGAATTGTTGGGCTAGATTGTGAGCAAGTACAAATGGGAAGACTATGTCCTGCTCATCTTTGTGTTTCTAGAGTCCTAAATAGTAGTTACCACTAAATGGTTAATTAAAGCATCATCATCATCATTATGATGTAAATAGTATTCTACATGCCATAATTTAGAAAATTATCTGAGCCAACAATACTAACAGAATGCTAGTGAGAATATGGAGTAAACAAGCATGGCAATATGCTGTATATGAATCAGTGCTGGGGGTAGGTTGGTGCCTTTCCAATATTTTTTGTTTCATTCACCACCGAAAACCTATAGTATGATAAAATATTTTTTAAAAATTAGTTTAAGATATATATTATGCTTTTAGTACACACTTGAAAAAGTATAAGATAATTATTACCCATTGGGCACCATTTATGTATTCAACAAAGAATGCTAGAAAAGGTTAACTTCTGTAACAAATAGACCCAAATGTGTACAATATTTAATTATCATAGGTTATAATAGATTTTTCTTGTCCTACTAGCAGTACTGGATAGATAAAAACATTGGAGGCATCCTTGCTTTATATAGCTAGCTCATCAGGGACCAAGAGCGACAGTCTCTTCCCTCTTGAAGGTTACTCTGAGGGTCTTCTTCATACTAGCTTGCCAGTAACAGACAAGAGCATAAAGGAGCACTATATTGGGGAACGTTATGGGCTAGTCCTGTAAATGGCATTCATGACTTCCATTCACACCCCAGTGGTTTGTAGTCAATGATATGGCGACACTTAATTCCAAGGAGACTGAGAAATGTGAGGCCTGGATGGCCAGCTACTTTCCAGTCTCAAATCTGGCATTCACGAAGGGAAGCAAATATTTTGGTGGACTGCTAGTCACAGTGTTTATACTATATAACCTGAATTCCAATCCATACATTATTTAACTATTGATGACAACAATTTTCCTCTGGATCTTGGTTCAGTGGTATAAGAAAAACATGAAAATTAAGAATCTAGTCTAGATCACATGTCTTTTAAGCATGCAATATAATGACACTTGTTGCAAATACAAGATGACTCTGCTTTTGACGTTGAACTATACCTGCTGATGAAGGGAAAAAGGTATGAAATATTTTTGAAGTGAGGAAATAATTAAAATATTTTAAAGTGACACTAAAGCTAATAAAAACATGTCTAAGATTTCCAGTGGTCACGTATAGGCATGATATGTTCAGTATTCTGAAATATCATGATTTGTAAAAGCTGAGGATATCGAGATTGCTAAAACAGATTGGACCTGAGTGCCAATGTTCCAGTAGCTACCATCACAACACTGTTAGACCAAGCCAGGTCTATGTTGCACTGTAATAGTTTCCATGAAACTCCAGGGGCTTAAAATCATAAAGATTTATTTCTTACTCTCAATTCTGGCCGTTGTAGGGCAGCCAAGACTTGGCCTCATATAGCCACAGAGAAATCAAATCTGATAGAGGTTCTACCGTACTCTAGTTGCCTCATCTGGAACACACAACCTCCCAGTCACTACAGCCGAGGAGGGAGCCTGGATATGCACGCAACAGCTGTTTACTACCTTGGCTTGGAAATGATGTGCATAAATGTCACTTTCATCTTATTGGCCAGAATGAGACACATGGTTCTACTTAATTGTGGGGAGACAGGGAAATGTAAGGGAATAATTGGTGGGCATATTTGGTTAGTGTTATAGCTTCTGCTACAGGCATGTGCCCACAGATTGATAAATTTCTTCATTCACCTAAATGATAAATTAAGGTCATGTGCTTTATCATAATTTAGAAAAACTTCCAAATATTTTTACAGAATATGAAGTAATGGTTTTCCGGAGCCAAATACAACCAGAGAGTAGATAAGGAATCTGTGTCTATTCCAAGTTAACAGTCAACATTCCAGCATTTGAGGAGGAAATAGTCATTCAATTATCAACTAATGGCACTTTGAAAATACTCCTCAGTAAGACATTGTTTGGTTTTTCCTGGGTCCACATGTATCCAATTATGCAACACTATCTGACAGAGACATCAAATACTTTGCAGAATTCTCACAGATATGAAGTAGTTATTAACAATAATTTCAAATTAGATGTAATTTTAATTTTTCTGAATTACTGTGGATTTTTCTGCAGGAAAACCAAAATCCATTAAGTGGAACATTGATGTTAAAACTTCGATAAACAATTCTAGACACAGTGTGGTCAAGCTCCAGAGGGTGCTTGAAGCACTTGAAATTAATTATATATGAGATTTTTGTGTGAATGGGCATGCTTTTAGGGAGGAGTCATTAAATTCTCAATGATCAGCAAAGGAAACAAATCACCAACTCTAATCAGTATTAATTATTAAATAAATAAATGTGTTATGCATGCTATTTAATTAAAACCTATTCTTCTTAAACTGTTCCAAAAATTGCAGAGGAAAGAACACTTCCAAACTCACTATAAGAGGTCGGAATTACCCTGATACTAAAATCAGACAAAGATATCACACACAAAAAAGAAAATTACAGGCCAATATCACCGATGAACATAGATGCAAAAATTCCTCAACAAAATATTAGCAAACTAATCGAACAATACATTGAAAGGATTATAACCACGATCAAGTAGAATTTGTTCCAGGGAATGTGAGGATGGCTCAAGACCCACAAATCAATCAGTGTGATACACTGCATTAACAAGTTGCAGAATGAAAACTATATGATCATCTCAATAGATGCAGAAAATTTTTTGACAAAATTCAACGTCCATTTATGATAAAAACTATCAACAAGGTGGGTATAGAGGTAACATACCTCTCAACCTAATAAAGGCCACATGTAATTAACCCACTGCTAACATCATACTAAACAGTAAAAAGTTGAAAGTATTTTCTCTAAGCTCGAGAACAAGGCAAGGATGCCCGTTCTTGCCACTGTCATTCAACAGAGTATTGTAACTCCTAGCCACTGCAATCAAACAAGAAAATGAAATAAAAGTAATCCAAAATGGAAAAGAAGAAGTAAAACTGTCACTGTTTGCAGATGACATGTTACTATACATGGAAAATCCTAAAGATGCCACCAAAAAACTACTAGAGCTCACCAATAAATTTGGCAAAGTTGCAGGATATAAAATTAATGTACAGAAATCTGTTGTATTTCTATACATCTACAATGAACTATCAGAAAGAGGAATTAAGAAAATAATCCCATTTACAACTAAAAAGAATAAAATACCTAAGAATAAACCTACCTAAGGAGGTAAAAGACCCGTACTTGGAAAACTATAAGACACTGAGGAAAAAAATTGAAGATGACACAAACAGATGGAAAGATATGCCACGTTCATGGATTGGAAGAATTAACATTGTTAAAATGACCATACTACCCTAGGCAATCTACAGATTCAGTGCAATTCCTTTCAAAATACCAATGGAATTTTTCACAGCACTAGAATGAATAATTTTAACATTTGTATGGAAACACAAAACACTCAGAGTAACCGAAACAATCTTGAGAAAGAAGAACAGAGCTGAAGATATCCCATTCCCTAACCTCAGACTATACTACAAAGCAACAGTTATCAAAACACCATGGTATTGGCACAAAAACAGACACAGATCAATGGAACAGAATAGAGAGCACAGAAATAAACCCATGGACTTATGGTCAGTTAATCTATGACTAAGGAGGCAAGAATATACAATGAATAAAAGACTGTCTCTTCAATAAGTGGTTCTGGGAAAACAGGACTGCTACATGTAAAAGGATGAAATTAGAATATTTTCTCACACCATATACAAAAATAAACTCAAAATGGATTAAAGACTTAAATTTAAGACCAGAAACCATAAACCTCCTAGGAGAAAACATAGAACAGTCTTTGACATAAACTGTAGCAATATATTTTTAAAATCTGTCTCCTAAGGCAAAAGAAACAGAAGCAAAAATAAACAAATGGGACCTAATTAAACTTAAAAGCTTAAAAGCTTTTGCACAGCAAAGGAAATCATTGACAAAATGAAAAGACAACCCACTGAATGGCAGAAAATATTTTCAAATGACATGACCATTAAGGGATTAATACCCAAAATATATAAACAGCTACCTAAATGTCCATTGACAGATAAATGGATAAAGAAGATGTGGCATATTATACAAAGGAACATTACTCAGCCATAAAAAAGAACAAAATAATGCCTTTTGCAGAAACACGAGTGGACCTAGGTATTATCATACTAAGTGAAGTCAGACAGAGAAAGACAAATATTATCTGATATCAGTTATATGTGGAATCGAAAAAAATGACATAAATGAACTTATTTACAAAACAGACTCACAGACATAGAAAACAAACTTATGGTTATCAAGAGGGAAATGGCAGGAGGGATAAATTAGGAGTTTGGGATTAACAGATACACACTACAAACAACAAGGACCTACCGTAGAGCACAGGGAACTATATTCAATATCTTGTAATACCTGTAATGGAAAAGACTTAGAATAGGCATATACATGTGTAAAACTGAACCACGTTGCTGTAAACCTGAAACACTGTAAATCAACTATACTTCAATAAATAAAAAAGAAACAAAAAATGGGCAGAAAACCTGAATAGACATTTTCCAGAGTAAATGCAGATGGCCAAAAGGCACATGGAAAAACACTCATCATCACTAATCATTAGGGAAATGCAAGTCAAAGCCACAATGAGATACCACTTCACACCTGTAAGAATGGCTATCATCAAAGAGAACACAAATGAAAAATGTTGAAGAACATGTGGAGAAAAGGGAACACTTGTACACTGTTGATGGGAATGTAAATTGTTTCAGCAACTGTGGAAAATAATATGGAGGTCCTTCAAAAAACTAAAAATATAAGGTAACCATATGTGCGTGGGTTTATCTCTGGGCTTTCTATCCTGTTCCATTGATCTATATTTCTGTTTTTGTGCCAGTACCATACTGTCTAAAATAAATAAATAAACTAAAAATAGAACTACCATATGATCTAGCAATTCCACTCCAGTGTGTATATGTGAAGAAAGCAAAAACACTAATTCAAAAAGATAAATGCACCCTAATCTCTATAGCAGCATTATTTACAATAGCCAAGATATGCAACCTAAGTGTCCATCAGTAGATGAATAAAGAAGATGTGGTCTGTATATACATATACATATATATATATGTATATATATATACACACACAGTCAAATACTACTCAGCCACAAAAATGAATGAAATTTTGCCATTTGTAACAACATGGATGGACTTGGAGGGTATTATGCTTAGTGAAATAAGTCAGACAAAGAAAGGCAGCTACTGTATGATATCACTTATATGCAGAATCTAAAAAGTAAAGCAAACTAGTGAATATGACAAAAAAGAAACAGAGTTACAGATATAGAGAACAAAGTAGTGGTTACCAATGGGGAGAGGAAGCTGGGAGGGACAAGATAAAGGTAGGGGATTCAGAGGTTCAAATTATTATGTACAAAATAAACTACAAGGATATATTGTACAACATGGCAAATATAGCCAATATTTTATAATAACTAGAAATGGAGTATAATCTTTAAAAACTCTGAATCACTATGTTGTACACCTGAAGCTTGTATAATATTGTAAAAAATAATTCCACAAAATGTGAATGATACAATATTGAGCAATATTTTAGAACTAATTGGGCTGCAAAGGACCTTCCAGAGTGTTTTAGTACAGTAGTGTATAAAACAGAGAGGGCTCTTTCCATGAGTTTCATCCTCTGAAACAGAAGGAAACCAGGACCTCAATGGATTTGAGTGAAGAAGGGAAACAGAAGAAAGTGACATGGAGCCAGATGGTTAAGATATTTAAAAGTTTAAAACTTTGCAATGTCTCCAACTCTGTTATGTGTATCCAGTATATAAAGAAAAGGTACTATAAAGGCATTCAAGAACCTGAGCACAAAATTAATGTGAAAGAGAGAAGTCTGCTCTTCTACTTATATTTATTATGGAGCAGGTCTGGAAAGCATTCCTTTTGGCAGTATCTTAAAGGAATGATCATAATGCATTTAGTGGATGAATGGATAGTTTTAAAGACTTTAGGAAACCTCGGATAAAGGGATGAACTGGAGCTAGGGAGTAGACCATAGCTTACCTGTGGAATAATACACCTGGGCTTAAAATTCAGAACTTGCGTTTGAGGTCTTTTTGGCTACTTTCACCCCAGCCTCTCATAGGCTGAAGAAAATGCTCTGGGCTTTCAGGAACTCTGTTACTACCCTGCATGAATTTGAGTCCAAGATTCAGGTCATATGTTACTAGGAGCAACAGTAAGTGAGAAGAACATCCAACAAATTTGACATGTCATTATAGGGATCTTATTTATTATATTTGTATTGTATAGAATACCGTATAACTGTGTGTTGTATGTAGCTTAGATTAGTTAGTTCATAGGTGTCAAAATATTTTAAAGATAAACTTTTTTTTCTTTTTTTATGTTTTAAGTAGTTTTCAAAAAATTTTTATTGGAGTATAGTTGATGTAAAATGTTGTGTTAGTGAAATGTTCAGTTGCTTGCAGTGTTAGTCATTTGATTATATTTCTGTTTATCTTTGTTTGTTTCCCTTAGTAAATGTTACTTAAGAACAATCTTGATAAATATTTGACTTGGTTCGTCAGTTCAATTTTGCAGCCACTTATCGAGCTTATTGAGTGTCTGTTTTGTGCTGCATTTGTTGGGCCATGGGAACCTGCCTTCACATAGTTCTCAGGGGAAAGGATTTACATGCTCTAGCAGAGACATATAGGGGCTTAGGAGAACATGAGGAAGGAAATGAATTCAGAAAATAATAGAGAGAACAAGAAAGATTTTATAGAGGAGAGGTACATGTAGAATTTTGAAAGATAAGCAAGAGTTGGAAGGTAAAGAAGAATAATGGAGGCAAGGGCCTTACAAACAGAGAGAACAGTAAAATGTAAGAGAACAGTCCGCACACAATGAGTGGCAGAAGTTTCAGTGGCTGTGCGGGCAGTGTATACCGGGTGGGGAGACTGCAATGAAAACATGCAGGGCTCTTATTCCAGAAGGAAGTAAGCTAATCATATTCAAGCTCTAGAGCTATTCTGCTGGGCTAGAATGTACAGGGTGGAAAGGATGTGGGAAAGAAAAGAGACAGAATAAAGCGTTAGGAGGCTCCTAAATAGTCTAAAGGGAGAAATTAATGTAATCCTGAGCAGTGAGGATGGAGAAGAGAGGAGGGATTTCAGAGATGCTAAGGCAAAAAATAGGCAGGATGGATGATGAGAGAGAGTCAAGAAAATGGAATGACTTCCAGATTTCTGTCTTAGGTGATTGGGTTTCATTAAATAAGAAAGGGAATATAATCTGGCAAATAACATGTTTCAGAAGCATCTGACAAATTCTCTTTCATCATGAATAGAATATAGCATCCGCCAGACTGTAGATTATACCCAACATATTCTGTAACATGGAAATACTGTTAATTTTTTCCTGGGTAAAAATATGAAATCTATAACTAAACATCCATGAACACATTGTTTCAATATGTGACTCTTGACAGGCCCATCCCCTCCAGAGACTCTAGTATGAGAATGTGCTGCTGTGTATTCTGTAAGAGTGATTCAGACCTCTGTTTAGTTAAGAAACTTGCAGAAAGCAATTTTGAATTGAAAAAAATCTTGTTTTAGCTCTTGCCATTTGAGAGGTATAATATAAAGTGTTTTTCTGCCCCTCCGATTGCCCAGAATTTTTCTACCTTTCCTCCATGCCTACAGAGCAATAAGTGTCAACACTGGTGAACATATGTAGTTCTGTTAATGTCACACTTTTTCAAATGACAACTTCCATTTGAACTTCTTGTTAATTCATTTTTTTTTCTGTGTTAGAGGTGGAATAAATAAGTTGGCAAAATTTGCTGTTTCAGCCCTCAGGAGATTTTGGGGTGGTCCTTAGATAAAGTGACATTGTGATTGTGTTATCTCCATTTTGAATTGTTAGCAAGCGAGTGATGGAAGTGTCGTGGTGATGATGGAAATGATCTGGCAAGCAGCTGCATCCTTTGTTGAGTATCTTTTTATGAGCTGATATATCCCTTTGCGTCTTCATCCTTTTCAGACTTGCCATATTCCAGGACTCGGCCTATACGCCCTCCTTCTGATTCACCTATAATTTCAAGAATTTGGCACTTGAAGTATAAAAATATTGCTAGCATGGTAATATAGCATCAGGCAATTAACACTCAATATCTGATGTTATACTCCAACTCTGATCATAAACCACTAGAATATAAGTCAACATGGGAGTAGGGAAAGAAAACCTCTACAAAAGTTTGTCGTTATTTTAGTTACCTTACTTAAATAGTGTATGCTTCTCTTTTATGTTTCTGCAGGTATAAATAACAAGCTTATTTCAAATGAATAACTTATTCAGTATTTAACATTATCAGTGTTAGTTTAACGTGGCATACGTATGTTTTATTTTTCAAATAATACACAAGTCAGATGAGGAACTAAGGCAATAAATGACTGATTTCATGATTCCTTTTCCATTGATATAATTTCCTGTGTAGAATTTCTTTCTTAAAGTAAACAAGGGAGTTATACAGCCACAGTTCATGCTTTTTAATTTAAATTTATAAAGTGTGTAAAAGTAAAGTTCAGTTAAACAGTAACTTTTTTGCTGCCCTTTAATCTTCTTTACATAAGTTTGATTTTGACTAACCCATGCAATTGTAAATTGTTCAAGTGTAGTGTATTTTGGAACTTTTCAGAGGAGTTCCAGATGGTTAAGGTAGAATAATGAACAGGTTAAATCTAATCAGATTACACGGTACCTTTAAAAAATATTCATTAAAGTTTTTACACCCCATACCCTAGATCTTTATTCTACCTATTGTAAATCTCACAGGCTCTCTTTGATTTTGTTTTGTTAAGTTACAGTGAAAGATACTGACCTTGGAACTGAGGGAGATGATACCTTCATAGTGTCTATTGTGGAGGACTGCAGGATCAAGGCATCTCAAGTTAGTGTCTGCTGACAGAGATGTGTCCCTTACCAGGCCATGCTTAGCTTGAAAGAGTTCGGAAGTATGAGTCAGAAGACCCGAGTTCTAGTCTCAAAACACTCATTTACCTTCTATGTCACTGAGAAAATCACTTCAGCTCTCAAAGATCAGCTGGCAGGTAGATTCCACCAAACATCGACATCCGGGACCCTGATTCTAGTGGCTGAGTTCAAGTTCCTTCACTGTGCAGTGAAGTCATTGAACCTCTTTCTCTTCAGGCTGCTCGTGATGCTTTCATGCCCGATGTATCTCCCCGCTAGTGGAGAAGGAAGCAAAGCCTGTATGATGGTCATTGATCCTCACTCTTCCTCCTGGAGCTGCTTAGCTAGGCGTAAAGTTCTCATGTTCTTTTCTCCTCCTCCCCTTCTTCTTCTTCTTCCTCTTCTCTTCCTTCTTCTTCTTCTTCTCTTCCTTCTTCTTCCTCTTCTCTTCCTTCTTCTTCCTCTTCTCTTCCTTCTTCTTCCTCTTCTCTTCCTTCTTCTTCTTTTCTTTCTTGTTCTTCTTCTTGTTCTTGCTTTTCTTCTTCTCCATCTCCTTCCTCTTCCTCTTCTTCTTTTTCTTTCCCTCTCTCCTTATTTCCGTAGCCCAGGGCCCTCATTTTCCTCCTTTACCCAGCCTCCCATGCCATGATGTACCATGAGTTTCCAACTTATAGCAAAATATAAAAACTGTCCTGTTTCCACCCCTTTCAGGGTTCTCTAATATGCATCCTTTGGTAACATATCAATGGTGGTTAGGGGCTTGGTGCTCTACTGGTTCTGAGCAATGTATTTATATTTTGAGTTTCAGGAAATAATAAACTCAAGGGAGTGTCAAGAAAAGTGCTGTTGCTTGTTCTTGACAGGCAGGTATTAGTATTATCCACTAAGACTAGTTTAGGTGGAGAAACACTGTAGGAACCTTAGGGGGTCTTCCCCATTTACCTGACTTTACTCTTAAACTCCATGCCTGATTGAATCTATGAGGCATATTAGGCCATAACTGGATTCCTTGTCATTAGAGCACATATAAGAGTAAGAGAGAAGTCGACTCAGAGTGCTTTCTTTGGTCTACGCAAAATGTGAAGTTTTAAAATACCAATTTAAGACACTGTGATTTCAAAGGTTCCTCTGAGCACGTTTTATGGTTTACCCAGTGACAACCTTACAAACTGATTTTCAATTTCTTTATTCTTTTATTAGTGTGTTGATTCCAACTTTCAGACCTTAAACTCACAGAGGCTCCCTTAGAATCTTGGGACCCTTCCCAGGCCCTACAGTCATGAATGGCCCTGTTGGGGAAGTAAAAGGTCTTGAGCTGTGCCCAATGCAGGGATCTCTGGAATTTGGGGCTGGGTGGGATTGGACTAACCTACAGCTGCAGGCATGAGCAAAACAAAAACAAGATCTGAGTTCTTTATGAGAGACTGAGGTGGGAGTTGAGCTTTAGGAAATCTGTTCAAAACATTAATCCCAGAGCAAAGACTGCATCCATAGTGGAGGTTTATCGTCGATGTAAATGGGAAAAAAAAAGATGGAGGTGAAATATTGGCGATGGCATACAAGAGAGACAGAATCTTTGAGGAGCATCTGATGTAAGAGTCCTAGCAAGGAGATGACTGATAAAGGCACTGAGCCTGCTCAGAAAGTTTCACGTTAAGCAGAGTAAGTGTATTTTTACTTTAATTTTTTCCCATTAAGTACAACTCATGTATTCCTGAAGAAATGCAAAATGCAGAAAATAGAGGGGAACTTTAAAGATGTTATGAGAGTAGAGGAAACAGGTTGTGAGCTTCATTATAGGAATGTCTGCCTGGACACGTGCAAGTCCAGATCACCGAGCCACTGTGATTCTGATGTAGTTGGGAATTCCTCTAAATGGGAAAAGTCGAAAAAGGAAGCGAAAAATATAGGGTTGAAGAAGCTATGGATATGAGCATGGACTACTTTTGTGTACCCTTGTGTATAAAATTGTTATTTTTAAAAATACTATTTATGCATTGAGAACAAGTAGAAATGTCCACCCTAGAAGGAGGACTCATTGTCTACGACATTGAGGTTTTCAAAATTGTAAAGAAACAACCTGGGTTAATATGACAGGCTGTCTCTTTCTATAAAGAATACAACATGCCCTCTTGCAGTTGTTTTTGGACTGAGGTCCACAGAAGCTAGCAGATTTCCTTCAGTGTCCCATGTGCTTTATGAGAGAGGGGGTGTAGACCAGAGGCTACTTCTGTCCATTTTAGGGGCAGTTTATACTGGACTTCTTTTCATTCCCTACACAGTGCTTCAGTTCTTTTCTAAAACTCCACTCTGGTCTTCCTCTAGCCACAGCACTCTGTTGACCCATTCATTTTTTTATTCCCACGAAGTCCTAAATCACTCTTTTTTTCCATGAACATCTCTGTAGTTTCCAGTGTCCTCAACCTCACCTTTCACACAGACAATTATAGATATTCAGGAATAGACATTGTTTGTGAGTGGAAAATAGTTAAAACAAAAATGTAACAAAGAGAACGAGAAGGTTAGAGAATTATGGCTAGGAGGGCTAAAGTCCCATGACATTGCAAACATACATATATATATATATTTTTTTTTCTGTAAGTCTGGCCACCACTTCTTCCAAGGACGAGTGTGCCACCTTAGATGTGCCATTATTGCATCCAGTGCACTGGAGAAAGCCATACCTTCTGTCCTCTGGTCATCCACCCACTCCCCACCTCTAGCTAGGTTCTAGAATGCAACGATATGCAAATCAGACACACAGTCCCCATACTCATAGGATCTGGTTGGGGGATGAGAGGTATAAGATTCAATGAAATCATCACACAAATACAAAGTGCAAGCCATGCTAAATGATGTGAGGGAGAAGTACAGTGAGCTATGATGCAGTTCGTGTAGATATTGCAAAAGCAATTCTTTCACACATGACACGTAACATTAAAGGCAAGAAGTGAATTAGCCCCACACACTGACTGAATTTAATATTTTGAACCACAGGATAACAAATGACAGTAGATAATAAGTGAAGATGAATTCACTTGTGAGCCATATATCTCTTGTCTGCTACTTAACAAATTGTAACTTTCCCTCAGTTTCCATAAAAATGGTGGAATTTTTATCACTAATCATCTAGTAGTTCCATGGGTTCTATATAGTCTCAATTTACTTGCCTTGGGGAAATCTCACACATCACCTGAAAAATCTCATCTGGTATGTGAATGAAGACCTTTTCTGTTCAAAACCAGGAGACTGAATGTTCATTCACAACCTCATAATCATGATAGGTACACAGTGTATTTGTACATAGTAAAAGGAGTCATTGAACATTTCACTTTTGATAAATGTGTTTCTCAGTTCCTATGGTCAGGTCACGCTTGTGGTAGGACAGCCCAGCCGTACGAGCCAAACCATGACCTCAAATTAAACACCGAAATTCTCTAAAATTCAGTGGTAGCTATTTATGTGTTGACTGATCACTATTACTATAGCAAAATATCCTTTCAGTTTAGTGGAGTTATTTATAGGGCTGGATTTGTCTGCAAGGACTATTATATATATTACTGTAATATTATTTAATATATAATGTATTATTATATGAAAAGCTCTATAGGAAAAACATGAATATTCAAGAAGGCACATTTTGGGTTTTTAATTTTTTTCATTAACTCCTTTATTGACTTATTTCTAGCATTTAACTACTAGCTTTTATTAGTTATGTAATAGTTAAATTTTATGGACAGACAGGAAGGCAAGAAGGGGCATTTAAAAGATAAAGAATTCACTCAAGGTCATTTTCAGAGCTAGGCAAAGTCTGATATTTTCCTGGGCAGCTTATCTCTGTGCTTCTGTCAATGAATTCTATCTGTATTTCCATGAGAGAGCATATATTTTTACTCCATTGTAATTAGGAAACACCCATATTTGGAATCTAATACCAACTTTATTTTACTGTCACTTTTGGTTTTAACCTTGGCTTTTAACCAAGGGCTCTTACTCTGCCCTTGGGCAAATCCTATTCTCTCTGAATTTAAACCTTCTCATATAAAAATGAGAATAGGGCTTCCCTGGTGGTGCAGTGGTTGAGAGTCTGCCTGCCAATGCAGGGGACACGGGTTTGTGCCCCGGTCCGGGAAGATCCCACATGCCGCGGAGCGGCTGGGCCCGTGAGCCACGGCCACTGGGCCTGCGCTTCCGGAGCCTGTGCTCCGCAACGGGAGAGGCCACAACAGTGAGAGGCCCGCGTATCGCAAAAATAAAAAAAAAATAAAATAAAATTGAGAATAATAATGTCTCCATTGAAAACTTCAAAAGGTTACTGTGAAGGTCAAATAAAATGACACTTGTAGAACAACTTTAATCTGTGAGATGCTGTGCAAATATATTATTTAAGTAATTCCTTTTCTTCTCTTTTCAATGGAAAAGCCGACCCATGGTAGAAAACTGCTTAAAATGTAGTGTTGCACCTAAGATCAGTCATTTTCAACTTTAGGATGAGTTCAGAAGGTCTGGAGTGAGAACCAGGGGTAGGAAAAGATTGAGGGAATGTTCTCAGCATGAACAATTCTAGAATAAGTTGTTCTGATCAATCTCTAAAAATTTATTAGGATATTCTTTCTTGCAGTGAGTAAAAGTTTTTCTTCTTTCCTGAAATGGTTCTACTTTTGATTTCTGGACACACCTGTACATACTTTCCCAATATTTCCTAAATGAAAACACTTCATTCTGTTACATGTTGTCTTGTTAGATTTCCCTATCTTTCTATGGTATCCTAGATCCTTTGTGCATCTTATTTTAGTCAGTTAATCAAATTGAGTGGTCCCCTTGGTTCCAGGTCATTTTTGAATTTGATAAGCATATTACACCTATGTTTTTATTTATTTATTTTTGGCTACGTTGGGTCTTCATTGCTGCACATGGGCTTTCTATAGTTGCGGCAAGCAGGGGTTACTCTTTGTAGTGGTGCATGGGCTTCTCATTGGGAGGCTTCTCTTGTTGCAGAGCAGGGGTTCTAGGTCCGTGTGCTTCAGGAGTTGTGACATGTGGGCTCAATAGTTGTAGCTCATGGACTCTAGAGCGCAGGCTCAGTAGTCGTGGTGCATGGGCTTCGTTGCTCTGCGGCATGTGGGATCTTCCCAGACCAGGGCTTGAACCTGTGTCCCATGCATTGGCAGGCGGATTCTTAACCACTGCGCCACCAGGGAAGCCCAAATACCTATGATTTCCTTGCATTTTTTACAGGACATTAAATGAATGCTAGCATATGCTGGGTCCTGTGCCAGGACTTGGGGAGAATACAAAGATGAGTAAAAATCATGGTACCTGGTTGACATTTAGACTTCTTATCATCAACCGGGAAGAGAAATAATATACTTTAGTAGCTCAAAGAAAATAGTGATTTCATATGAAACAAGGCTAAGGTTGTCCAACTGTAAGTCAACAAAACCCAGGGATTTAAAGACAGCCCTCTAAATGTAAAAGAAATCAGGAAATGGCACTAAAATATTTGCTGTTACTTTTTAATTTATTTACTTATTTATTTTAACATCTTTATTGGAGTATAATTACTTTACAATGGTGTGTTTGTTTCTGATTTATAATAAAGTGAATCAGCTATACATATACATATGTTCCCATATCTCCTCCCTCTTGCGTCTTCCTCCAACCCTCCCTATCCCACCCTTCTAGATGGTCACAAAGCACCAAGCTGAACTACCTGTGCTATGTGGCTGCTTTGCATTAGCTGTTTTACATTTGGTAGTGTATATATGTCCATGCCACTCTCTCCATTCTTCCCAGCTTCCCCTTCCCCTTCCCTGTGTCCACAAGTCCATTCTCTACGTCTGAGTCTTTACTCCAGTCCTGCCTCTAGGTTCTTCAGAACCACTTTATTTTATTTTTTATTAGATTCCATATAGGTGTGTTAGCATACGGTGTTTGTTTTTCTCTTTCTGACATACTTTAGTCTGTATGACAGACTTAGGTCCATCCATTTCACTACAAATAACTCAATTTTGTTTCCTTCTATGGCTGAGTAATATTCCATTGTATATATGTGCCATATCTTCTTTATCCATTCATCTGTCGATGGAAACTTAGGTTGCTTCCATGTCCTGGCTATTGTAAATAGTGCTGCAATGAACATTGTGATATATGACTCTTTTTGAATTATGGTTTTCTCCAGGTATATGCCCAGTAGGGTGATTGCTGGGTCGTATGGTAATTCTGTTTTTAGTTTTTTAAGGAACCTCCATACTGTTCCCCATAGTGGATGTATCAATTTACGTTCCCACCAACAGTGCAAGAGGGTTCCCTTTTCTCCACACCCTCTCCAGCATTTATTGTTTGTAGATTTTTTGATATTATTTTTGTTTTTATTTCCATTTCTCTAGGAGGTGGGTCAAAAAGGATCTTGCTTTGATTTATCTCATACAGTGCTCTGCCTGTGTTTTCCTCTAAAAGTTTAATAGTGTCTAACCTTACATATAGCTCTTTAATCCATTTTGTGTTTATTTTTGTGTATGGTATTAGGGAGTGTTCTATTTTCATTCTTTTACATGTAGCTGTCCAGTTTTCCCA
>NW_020174553.1:3068796-3264637 GCF_003031525.2 Neophocaena asiaeorientalis asiaeorientalis
TGTTTGATAGAATTCGCCTGTGAAGCCATCTGGTCCTGGGCTTTTGTTTCTCTGAAGATTTTTAATCACAGTCTCGATTTCAGTGCTTGTGATTGGTCTGTTTATATCTTCTATTTGTTCCTGGTTCTGTCTTGGAAGTTGTGCTTTTTGAAGAATTTGTCCATTTCTTCCAGGTTGTCCATTTTTTTTTGGCATATAGCTGCTTGTAGTAATTTCTCATGGTCCATTGTATTTCTGCAGTGTCAGTTGTTGCTTCTCCTTTTTCATTTCTAATTCTATTGATTGAGTCTTCTCGCTTTTTTTCTTGATGAGTCTGGCTAATGGTTTATCAATTTTGTTTATCTTCTCAAAGAACCAGCTTTTAGTTTTATTGATCTTTGCTATCGTTTCCTTCATTCCTTTTTCATTTATTTCTGATCTGATCTTTATGATGTCTTTCCTTCTGCTAACTTTGGGGTACTTTTGTTCTTCTTTCTCTAATTGCTTTAGGTGTAAGGTTAGGTTGTTTATTTGAGATGTTTCTTGTTTCTTGAGGTAGGATTTTATTGCTATAAACTTCCCACTTAGAACTGCTTTTGGTGTGTCCTATTGGTTTTGGGTCATCCTGTTTTCATTGTCATTTGTTTCTAGGTATTTTTTGATTTCCTCTTTGATTTCGTCAGTGATCTCTTGGTTATTAAATAGTGTAATGTTTAGCCTCCATGTGTTTGTAGTTTTTACAGATTTTCCCCTATAATTGATATCTAGTCTCATAGTGTTGTGTTCAGTGAAGATACTTGATACAATTTCAGTTTTCTTAAATTTACCAAGGCTTGATTTGTGATCCAATATATGATCTATCCTGGAGAATGTTCCATGAGCACTTGAGAAGATCGTGTATTCTGTTGTTTTTGGATGGAACATCATATAAATATCAATTAAATCCATCTTGTTTAATGTATCATTTAAACCTTGTGTTTCCTTATTACTTTTCATTTTGGATGATCTGTTCTTTGGTGAAAGTGGGGTGTTAAAGTTCCTTACTATTGTAGTGTTATTGTTGATTTCCCCTTTTATGGCTGTTAGCATTTGCCTTATGTGTTGAGGTGTGCCTATGTTGGGTGCATAAATATTTACAATTGCTGTTTCTTCTTCTTGGATCGATCCCCTGATCATTATGTAGTGTCTTTCTTTGTCTCTTGTAATAGTCTTTATTTTAAAGTCTATTTTGTCTGATATGAGAATTGCTACTCCAGCTTTCTTTTGATTTCCATTTGCATGGAATATCTTTTTCTATCCCCTCACTTTCAGTCTCTATTTGTCTAGGTCTGAAGTGGGTCTCTTGTAGACAGCATATATATGGGTTTCCTTTTCGTATCCATTCAGCCAGTCTATGTCTTTTGGTGGGAGCATTTAATCCATTTATGTTTAAGGTGATTATTGATATGTATTTCCCTATTACCATTTTCTTAATTGTTTTGGGTTTGTTATTGTAGGTCTTTTCCTTCTCTTGTGTTTCTTGCCTAGAGAAGTTGCTTTAAGCATTTGTTGTAAAGCTGGTTTGGTGGTGCTGAATTCTCTTAGCTTTTGCTTGTCTGTAAAGGTTTTAATTTCTCCATTGAATCTGAATGTGATCTTTGCTTAGTAGAGTAATCTTGGTTTTAGGTTTTTCCCTTGCATCACTTTGAATATGTCCTACCACTCCCTTCTGGCTTGCAGAGTTTCTACTGAAAGATCAGCTGTTAACCTTATGGGGATTCACTGGTATATTATTTGTTGCTTTTCCCTTGCTGCTTTCAATATTTTTCCTTTGTATTTAGTTTTTGCTAGTTTGATTAATACGTGTCTTGGCGTGTTTCTCCTTGGATTTAACCTGTATGGGACTCTCTGAACTTCGTTGACTTGATTGACTATTTCCTTTCCCATATTAGGGAAGTTTTCAACTAAAATCTCTTGAAATATTTTCTGAGTCTGTTTCTGTTTTTCTTCTTCTAGCACCCCTGTAATTCGAATGTTGGTGCATTTAATGTTGTCCAAGAGGTCTCTGAGACTGTCCTCAATTCTTTTCATTCTTTTTTCTTTATTTTGCTCTGCGGTAGCTATTTCCACTATTTTATCTTCCAGGTGACTTATCCGTTCTTCTGTCTCAGTTATTCTGCTATTGATTCCCTCTAGAGTATTTTTAATTTCATTTATTGTGTAGTTCATCATTGTTTGTTTGCTCTTTACTTCTTCTAGGTCCTTGTTAAACATTTCTTGTATTTTCCCCATTCTATTTAACAAGATTTTAGGTCATCTTTACTATCATTACTCTTAATTCGTTTTCAGGTAGACTGCCTACTTTCTCTTCATTTGGTCTGGTCGGTTTTTACCTTGCTCCTTCATCTGTTGTGTGTTTCTCTGTCTTCTCATTTTTCTTAGCTTACTGTGTTTGGGGTCTCCTTTTCACAGGCTTCAGTTTCATAGTTCCTATTGTTTTTGGTGTCTTCCCCTGTGGCTGAGGTTGGTACAGTGGGTTGTGTAGGCAGGCTTCCTGGTGGAGGGTACTGGTTCCTGTGTTCTGGTGGATGAGGCTGGATCTTCTCTCTCTGGTGGGGAGGGTTACATCCAATGGTATGTTTTGGGGTGTCTGTTACCTTATTATGATATTAGGCAGCCTCTCTGTTAATGGGTGGGGTTGTGTTCCTGTCTTGGTAGTTGTTTGGCACAGGGGTTCAGTACTGTAGCTTGCTGGTCATTGAATGGAGCTGGGTCTTAGCATTGAGATAGAGATATCTGGGAGAGCTTTTGCTGTTTGATATCATGAGGAACCAAGAAGTATCTGGTGTACCAATGTCCTGAACTTGGCTCTCCCACCTCAGAGGCTCAGGCCTGACACCTGGCTGGAGCATCAAGATTCTGTCAGCCACATGGCTCAGAAGAGAAGTGAGAAAAAAAGAAAGAAAGAAAAAAAAAATTACGTTATTAAAAAAAAAAATTATAAAAATTTAAAAGTACTAAAGAAAAGGAAAAAAAAAGGAAAGAAGAGAGCCACCAAACCCAAAAACAAATCCACCAATGATAACAAGTGCTAAAAACTATACAAAAACAAACAGACATAAAAAATGGACAGGCAGAACCCTAGGACAAATGGTAAAAGCAAAACTATACAGACAAAGTCACACAAAGAAGCGTTCAGATACACAGTCACAAAAAGAGAAAAAGGAAAAAGAAATCTATAAATCTATAAAAAAAGGAGGAAGAGAGCAACCAAATCAATAAACAAATCTACCAATGATAATAAGCTCTAAATACTAGACTAAGATAAACATAAAACCAGAAACAAATTCGATGCAGAAAGCAAACCCCAAGTTTACAGTTGCTCCCAAAGTCCACTGCCTAAATTTTTGGATGATTCATTGTCTATTCAGGTATTCCACAGATGCAGGGCACATCAAGTTGATTGTAGAGATTTAATCTGATGCTTCTGAGGCTGCTGGGAGAGATTTCCCTTTCTCTTCTTTGTTCACATAGCTCCTGGGGTTCAGCTTTGGATTTGGCCCTGCCTGTGCGTGTAGGTCACCTGAGGGCATCTATTCTTCGCCCAGACAGGGTGGGGTTAGAGGAGCAGCTGATTATGGGGCTCTGGCTCACCTAGGCTGTGGGGAGGGAGGGGTATGGAATGGGGGGCGAGCCTACAGTGGCAGAGGCCGTCATGACGTTGCACCAGCCTGAGGCGTGCCGTGCCTTCTCCCGGGGAAGTTGTCCCTGGATCCCGGGACCCTGGCAGTGGTGGCTGCACAGCCTCCTGGGGGACTGTGGATAGTGACCTGTGCTCGCACACAGGCTTCTTGGTGGCGGCAGCAGCAGCCTTAGCTTTTCATGCCGTCTCTGGTGTCTGTGCTGATAACTGCGGCTCGCGCCCGTCTCTGGAGTTCTTGTATGTGGTGCTCTGAATCCCCTCCCCTCTTGCACCCCAAAACAATTGTCTCTTGCCACTTAGGCAGTTCCAGACTTTTTCTTGGACTCCCTCCTGGCTAGCTGTGGCATGCTAGCCCCCTTCATGCTGTGTTCGCGTTGCCAACCCCAGTCCTCTCCCTGTGCTCCGACCGAAGCCCGAGCCTCAGCTCCCAGCCCGGCCGCCCCGGCGGGTGAGCAGACAAGCCTCTCGGGCTGGTGAGTGCCAGTCGGCACCGATCCTCTGTGCGGGAATCTCTCCGCTTTGCCCTCCGTACCCCTGTTGCTGCGCTCTCCTCCGCAGCTCCGAAGCTTCCCCCCTCCACCACCCATAGTCTCAGCCCACGAAGGGCCTTCCTAGTGTGTGGAGACCTTTCCTCCGTCACAGCTCCCTCCCCGAGGTGCAAGTCCTCTTCCTGTTCTTTAGTCTCTGTTTTTTCTTTTTTTCTTTTGCCCTACCCAGGTACGTGGGGAGTTTCTTGCCTTTTGGGAGGTCTGAGGTCTTCTGCCAGCATTCAGTAGGTGTTCTGTAGGAGTTGTTCCACATGTAGATGTATTTCTGATGTATTTGTGGGGAGGAAGGTGATCTCCATGTTACTCCTCTGCTGTCTTGTTCTGAGAGAGCTATTACTTTCTTTTGTTGGTGTTTGATCCAATTTCTTCTTATAGACAGAATTTAAAGGTATTTTCTAAGAAAAGTATATGTGTTCCTCAAAAATTATGGCATTGATATTTTCTAAATATAAAAGTTGGCACGTTCTGGGTTACCAAAGAAGCTTCAGTGAGGCTGTTATGTAAGGTAGAATAATAAATGGAGTAAAAAAAAAAAAGGAAAGAAATCAAAGTGGATTGGGGATTTCTTTGATAAGGGGAAGAAAGACACTAGTAGAACAAAGGACAATATATTCACTAGAAGGTGAAGAGGTAAAGAGAGAGTAGGGGGGAGAGAGAGAGAGAGAAACAGAGAGACAGACAAAGAGAGAAACCAGAATTGAGAACTGAGAGATGGGAAGAGACAGCCCTGATTGTACCGGGTCAGGTTGCATCTAAAGACTGATGTCTCCTGGATTTTTTATTTTCTCTGTGGTTGTCCTTAGAATGATCTTAGAAGCTGTCACTGAAGGTTAAGACACATGAGAACATTTAATCAGAAGATTTTAATATTTTTAAGGGTGGTAAACCTAGCTGATGAGAATAACATAAAGTAATGCAGGATTTCTTCCAATTAAAAGAATGTCGAAATCCAACGCAGTGGCTTTAATATCTTTGTAGAGATGCACAGTTTCAGAATGTCTGGTTCACATTATGGTCTCTGGTGCCTCCTGGGGTTGTGCATGTGCTATGTGTCATGCAGTATTAGAGCTGCAAGAGAGACACATAAATATTTCTAGAGAGCTGAAGAACACAAGACCATCAGATCATTTAAGGAAGTTAATTTTTTTTGTGTGTGTATACACATACATACATCTACATATATATCCAGTATATGCACACACACACATACATATACACTATGTTGTTGTGTATCATGTATATATAGATATCCATTGTTCACTCTGAGAAGTAGTTTATCTGAAAGTCTTTAGTTTTCTGGGATAAGGTGGAAGAGTTAGGAAATGATAAGATTTAACCCAAAGACATGAACTCTGTGGACTTCTAAGCAGATCCCGTGACACATTAATCATAAAAATAAGTTTAGCTTAGTTTTTATTATTTTTTGTGGGGTTTTTTTGTGGTACGTGGGCCTCTCACTGTTGTGGCCTCTCCCGTTGCAGAGCACAGGCTCCGGACGTGCAGGCTCAGAGGCCACGGCTCACGGGCCCAGCCGCTCCGCGGCATGTGGGTTCTTCCCGGACCGGGGCACAAACCTGTGTCCCCTGCATCGGCAGGCAGACTCTCAACCACTGTACCACCAGGGAAGCCCTAGCTTAGGTTTTAGAGTCCTGACAAAAATGACCCTAGATAACTACAATTCCAGATTTCACACCTGAGACAAAACCTCGGGTTTTCAAGCCACCTCAGCCTCACCAGCTGAGAGGGTGGTTGCCTCCTAGGAGATAAATGTCTCTAACTCCACGGAGAACTGAAACTCTAGCTCTGAGAATTGAGCATTGAGGGATGAAGCAACCAAACCTACAGGACTGAAGTTTTTGGTGGTGAAATATTATTTGTGCAGATTTCAGCACTTTAAGCTTTTAAAAAAACTTATGGAGATATTATCCTGGTAGAGTAACAAATGAGTAACTGAGTAACGAATGCTTAAACTTCTGATTGTTAGTTGAAGTCTTACAACATTATAAAATAAGATTTGACCATGTAAAAAATCTCAAAGCTTGTATTTTAAGCATGTCTTTATGAGAATTACTGAGGTGCATAGGAAGGCTTCTCTAATCATCTGGGTGTCCTTCAAAAGGAAATTAAATTTATTACATTTGTAACTACAGTTTTAAAATATTGAAGGGAAATATACATAATTACATTGTAAAATCTCTATTGCCAATGATTATTAAAATAGGCTCAATTAATACATAGGATAGTAAGATTTATAAATTGAACAGAAAGATTAAGAAAGAAGTGTTTTGAATTGGTAACTTTAAAAAGGGGAATAATAATATACCAAGGTTCCCAATGAATAATTGTTTTGACTCAAAAATCCACCCTCTAGGACATCCAAAAAACTCAGCTTGACAATATAGCTATGCTTAAAGTCAAAACCATCCTCGGACTTTTCAGTTAAAGTGTAAGTTACTCTGAGTTGGTTATCTAAGACTTGGAATAGAACATGTTTTGACTAATACAGCAGATTTGAGGAGATTTTGGAATGCGGGGGTGGTGGGAGGGGGAGAAAGAAAGACTTCAGGAGGTATGTTGGGATTTTAAGAGTATTTGGGGAAAGTCATGCTGTATATTTGAAGAAAATTCCACATTGAGACCGAGCAGTATTAGACAACCGTTCTTTGAAGGTTGTAGAGAAAATTTGGAAAATGCCAAAATATGTAAGTTATTCAGTCATAATCCTACCACCCAGAAATAACTAGTTAATATATCCGTGTCTTTCTTTCTAGTCTTTTACTATTTCTATGTATGTATATTTGTGTGCTTATATAAAATATGCAATGATGACAATATATATCAATATATCTATTCTATCTCTTTCTGTATATTTGATACATCTCATATACACACATACAGTTTTGTATCCTACTCTTTCAGTGAACTTCACATTGTAAAATATTTTAAAATCTATATTTCAAAACTTTTTTTTATTTTGGCTTGAGACTACCGTGGTTTTCAAAATAAAGTCTAATTCCTGCTATTCAATATTAAGCAGATAAAGTGATCTAAATTCTCTACAGGCCGTCGAACCTGGTTTCAAACATTTATCTATATCTTACGGAGTTCGACTGCCTGGGCTTTTAGGTTCCAAGACATGTGGACATACGTTAAACATGATAAGACACAGGTGAGGCACTTTGATCCTTGATTCAGGTACCACTTCCTCCCTCCTTCCTGCCACTCACAAGTAGGGCTGCCAGATAAAATACAAGATGCTCAGTTCAAGTTGAATTTCATATAAACAACAGATAATTTTTTAACAGAAGTATGCTCCATGTAATAGTTGACACATACTTATACTAAAATATTATTCATTATTTTTGTGAAATTTAAGTTTAACTGGGTATACTCTGTTTTTATTTGCTCAATCTGACAACCCTACCCACAACTCTGCCTGTTGCACCAGGTTGAAGCAGAGATGGGTCTCAGAGTCCTGGTTAACACGTCCCTCTCTGGTCCACTTCCAATTCTCCCTTGTCCCATATGCATTCTCAATAACAGTAAGATAGCCCCTGGTCAAAGTAAAAGGCAATGAGATGCTGACCTAGAGTGGTTATAAGAGGAATGGGAAAGAAGAAATAGGTAAGAAGTATTTTGGATATAGAATTGAGAGAGTAAAGATTCAAGGATGACTCAAAATTTTCACTCGAGGCATGTAGGACAATGACTACGCCATTGAGTGTGACAGGAAAATCAGGAGGCGGGGCCATTTTAAAACCAGGATGACATCGAGTTGAAGATGATTATCAGGTAACTTGTTCAACACAGGTCCCACTCCTAAGGTTTTGCCTTATAACAGATTATTGAGGATTTGATTGGAACTGTTTCAAAAAAGAATCCTTTTATTTATTTTTTAACACTTGGAAGAGCACAGACCACAAGAATTAGTTTGATGTATTCTTCCTGTTTATCCCCCACTCCTGACCAGCCCTTATCCTTTTTCTACATCAACTGAGATAAACAGGGGTTTTAAATAAGGACATTTCTAGAAAGTATCTGAATTGTTACAACCAGGATTTTTATTTCAAAAATCATTAAAAACACTCCTCAGAGCTCAATGAAGAATGTACCCACTATTAAGATAAAAAGGAGGTTTTATGAGATTAGGTTCCAGCTGGCCTGTGTGACTGGACTCAGAGATTTACTCAATAGATTTATGTAACCAGAAGGGCAACTGTCATGATACATGGAAAGAATAATGTTACATATAACTATCTACTCCTCACCAGCCCCCCCCATCAAAACCTGATGATTAAATAAAATATTGATGCCTAATATAGTTAAAGAGTAGGGAAAGGGAATAATGTCATTTATTTATATAACCTTTTTGGAGGGCATTTTAGCAAAATTAATTAAGCATATTAAAAATATGCCCATAACCTAGAAATACCCATTTAAAAATTAAATTAAGAACATATACAAAGATGTTTATATAAAGATGTTCATAGCAGCATTGTTTAGAATAAATATTAAAAAAAAAAAAAGAATGCAGAAGTATCAGAGGTAACATGTTACAAAAGCCTTTTTTTAAATTACTTCTAAAAAAGAAAGGACTTCCCTGGTGGTGAAGTGGTTAAGAATCTGCCTGCCAATGCAGGGGACACGGGTTTGATCCCTGGTCTGGGAAGATCCCACACACACACAAAAACAACAACAACAACAAAAAAACAAACCTCATTAATGTCCATTAATAACAGATTAGTTAAATAATAATTATATATTTCCGTATAATAGAATTTTATCTGGACTTCACATATTAAATAGTAAATGACTTAGGAAAAGTATCACAATATTGAATTTTAAAAAGTTATAAAATATTAAGCCCACAATATTTTTGCAATTTTCCTAAAAATAATATCAGCATATTTTCCAAGGCATGGGAGTGAAAGAGATCATTAAAGGAAGGAAATTATTGAAAAGAGGGGCCAGGATACTGCCCCAAGACTACTGAGATCCAAAGGCCACATTGGGAGAGAAATTAGTGAAAAAGACTGAGAAAATGTGGTAAGAACAGGTCAATGAAAAATGGCAAAAGGCACTAAATTAAAGAAGGTGTTTTACAAAGGGGATGGTGGCAAAAGTCTACACAATTTCAGAAAGAGTAGGAAAAGGATTATGAAACATTTCAGAAAAGATCAAGTAAGAAGAGAAATAGGTAAAATAATTAACAGTGTTTAGGGAAACGATATTTTAAATAGAGCAGTAGAGATATAAACTTGATTGAATAATAAAGAAGATAGGGGAAACAATAGAGTGTTTGTAAAACTGAAGAACCAAGTGGTATTTAAGTCTCTGTAATACACTGTTGTTTTATAATGGGGAAAACTCCAGAATTTAAGATCTTGAAAACTATTTGTTAAAATATGAAAGTTAAATTTTAAAAAATACATAAATATTCATAGAAAAACTGGAAGAATATGAAACAAAGTGTTAATAGTGATTATCTGTGTGGCAAGATAAGTGGTTCTTATTTTCTTCCACCTGTTTTTATTTTCCAATTTACTACAACTATCATGTATTGCCTTTGAAATTAAAAAAATATGCAGTTTAATAAACAACTATTTAAATAAAATTATGGATTAGTATTGCATGCCTTTAAATTTCAACTTTGGTGGTGGAGGGGAAATCCTATTAAAACCATTTGTTTATTGTTTAAATATACTGAAAGTGTATTAGCAGGAAAGAACTTTGTTCTTCAGACCTAGGAGACTACCTCTAATTTTTGCATTTGTAGGGTTGATCTAAGTTTGAGTGCATCTAATCTCGTAAAAAAAACAGTGACCTGTAGTTTTTAAAGCTATATTTTAAAAGGTCTCTAAAATGCTGGAAAATAATTTTTGGACATAAAAATTGCTCTTTAAATAACACTTGATGTCCTGTGTATGAAGGAACTAGAAATGTAGATTTGGAATTTAGAAGCAAAAATGCTTTGCAAAATAGCTTTTAGGTTCTATTCAGGCCTTTTGAAAAAATAGCTTTAAAAAGTGAAAGTAACCTATGATGAAAGTCACTCTAACTTGTTAACTTAATGCAAAGTATCTAAAAGCAAAATTCAACGCTTTTACATGATTGACATAGACCAAGTAGTTCCCCATGCATCTCTTCAGTCTCAAATCAAATGAAAATGCTCTTAAACCAAACTGTAATGACTCTTAAAATAGAAAGTTTCTTGAGTTTATGGGGAACCACAACCTTTCAACCACCCATAAAGTATTCTACAAGTAGGAATAGACATCTATTTTGGGTGAAGTATTTTGAGTCCAGATCTTAAGGACAATGCTCAAGTTCTTCCTTTGGGCATTTCTGGGGTGGTGTAGGAAGAACTAACATTGTGTGTGGTCTGCGTTTCTGCAGTAATGACAAATCACTGAAAAGATCTGGAAGGGGAGCAGATAATGCACTCAGATCTCACTTGTGTCAGTGTTCTCTGGGCAATGAAATCTTCGAGGGATGACACAAACGGAATTACTTGGACTTATTTTGTTAATTTTAGTGGGTATCGGTGTGATATCATCCCCCTGAAGTCTTCTAGGGAGGACCGATTACTCATTTTAAACAACTGTTTGCCCAAGTACATTACTCTTAAACTCACCCTTGACCATTGCCTTGTTTTATGGTTGCACGTGATACTGCCGATTCTGTGTTTCTGAGCCAGTCTTCCTGTTAACAGCAGGGCTTATATTTGAGCTGTTTCTGGAGGAGATGACTTGACACATGGCTTCAATCTCCCTTCTCCGGCAGCTTGTGAAGCCAGCCAGTTGGCAGATTCCAGGTCTGTAGCAGAAATATGGGCTGCTATTCTTGCACTGAGCTGGTTTTCTGTTGTTATAGCAAAAATAAGCTTCCCACAACATGTGAAATAGTATAAGAGAAGAAGAGAAGTAAGGTGGGGATGGCAGAGGTGGGGGGTACATGGAGGCATTTATAGATGATGAGATATGGAAAATAATACAGAGCTGATACTGTCAAGTGTATCTGGGCCACTATTGGGTAAGTATGGGCAGTTATCACCGTTTCCGTTTGTGGAGTGTAGTGTTCAAAATCTGGTGTTGTTGCAATAGTTGATTCTCTCAGGCTTCAATAATTTTTTCCAAGATGGAGATTATAAAAATTACATTTTTCCATTTCCATGTTTCTTTGTATGGATGAAGTAAAAATGGAGTTCAAATTTAGTTTCACTGTTAAATATATGACATTAGGCAATTAATTTATCTTCTTGGACTTTGATTTTTCCTATCTGTACAATGAAACTTTGGGGTAGATGATCTCCAAGATCTGTATTTACTCTCAAATTTGAAATGTATCATTTCCAGTATTGGCCTGTCCCACCTCGAACAGAGGTTCCTGTTCTCAATCCTAATAACCTAAAAGGCTGACTTGAAATGTTTGCTCTTATTTTAGGCAGATTCCCCTCTTGTGACTAAGGACCCCTCTCCTCAGGGTTTGAGGCTTAAAAGTCTCTTAGTTCAAGTATGTCTGACATAGATGAGTATAGGCTGGGAACAAAAATGATTTTTCTTACAATTAAAGACCTTGCTTCTTCATAAAACTTTGTAAATATTGAAAGGGAGAATGTTTTGAGATATGATAGTATTTATTTTGACAACATAACCTTTATAAGTGAGCATGGTGATATTCTACATTATGTTTATTAAGGTAACAAAATAATGTGACAAATTGTTGAAAATCTTAAGTCAAAGCTATTGTTTCCTGGAATCAATAGGGTCAGAATTTGTTAGAGAAATACATTTAGATACTTTGGCATGATTTGCTTATTTGTTTAACAAATATTTATTGAGTACCTATTATGTAACAAGCACTTTTCTCAGTGTTTGGAATGTATCAGTGAAAAAACAGACAGTGACCTCTGTGCTCATGGAGCTTACATTCTATTTGTTTTATTAGCTGCTAAGGAACATGAGTTATTTGAAACAATTTTTTTTTCAGAAGCAAAAATTGATAGCTGAAGTGTAACTCATAATTATTCTCCACTTTATTACTTCCAAAAAAATACAACATTCTCTTTCTCCAAACATCTTGATAACTTGCTAAAGTCACGTGTGTTCTCAAATAGCCTGTAAATGGGTTGTATTAAATAATAAAAATGACAGTGGTGTTCTCTTTTGAGTTAATTTCAGTGTGTCTCAGTGTCATAAGAAGATTACGTTTGGACAGTTGGAGGATAGAGCTACAAATATTTCCCTAACAACACAACATACAATAAAACAGAAACAGAGAAGCAAATAATCATATAAGTAACAAGAAACTTAATTTTTGTGAAGTCATTAATCTGGTAGTAGTTCTCTCTTACCTAGATAAATAATTTAAACACAGTGTTCAATTTGCCAGTCCTTTGGATGGCATCAAACTATTAAACACATTTCATGTTATGCCTATTTTATTTGATTAGTTATGATAATTATGTCATATAAATAGAGATCAATAGCATCTTGGTTATGCAACACTTTAAAAAAATACTTTATTAAAGTGATTTTTTCAGCAATAGAAGACTGATAATTCATTTCACTAAATGTTATGGATAGACTTTTTTTCTCCTAAAATTCTGACACACATTTTCATTTATCAATATTTTGCCAAGAGCTAAGCAGCTGTACATATTTGGAAGTAAAAAGCAGAGCAACTTCCTTTAAAAAATTTTTTGGAAGTTGAAATTTCCTTAACAAACTCTGTGGTTCATATTGAAAATAAAATTTGATGGCTTCGTTTTAAATGCTCTTTTGCTCTGTCAGTACTTGGCAATGAACCATTTTTATGAATTCCATCAACATTTTCTCTAGGGATTATATAAAAACTAGGCATCAGTATTATTCTTGGCACTAATTGCCTGAGAAATTAATTGGCGGGATGGGTATTTGTTTATGAATTGATGACCCAGAGTTAGCCTCGACATCCAGGATCTAGTATTGATATTTCATGACATATTGGAAATTTCCAGGAGTATTTTTCCTGCCTCAAAAAGATTTCATCATATGCTGACAAAAAGTATGGCAAATCTAGGCCGTGGCAAGGTACCATTGTTCTTACTCTGAAGTGAATTAGAGACTTAGTACATTTATAAGAGTACATCTTAAAATTTGTGTCCTGTTGTTTTTATTTTTTAATTGAAGTATAGCTGATGTACAAGATTATATTAGTTTCAGGTGTGCAACATTGTGATTCAATATTTTTAAAGATTATATTCTTTTAAAGTTATTTAAAAATATTGGCTATATATATTCATTGTGCTGTACAATATATACTTGTAGCTTGTTTATTTTATACTTAGTAGCTTGTACCTTTTAACACCTTAACCTCATGCCCCTCCCTCCTTCCCTCTTCTCTCTGGTAACCAAGAGTTTGTTCTCTATATCTGTGAATCTGTTTCTGTTTTGTGATATTCATTTGTTTTATTTTTTAGATTCCACATATAAGTGATAACATACAGTATTTGTCTTTGGCTTATTTCACTTAACATAATAACCTGTAGGTCCATCCATGTTGCTGCAAATGGAAAAATTTCATTGTTTTTTATGGCTGAGTAGTATTCCATTGTGTGTGTGTATGTGTGTATATATCACATCTTCTTTATCCATTCTTCTGTTGATGGTCGGTCCAAGAGTTTTAATATAGTTTTTGCAAGAAAAAAGTAATGTGGGGTACGTGGTGGATTATGCCTTTGCTTTCTTTTCTAATACAGTTATGAGGGGTGGTGAACATCCATTCATCTTTTCCCCGTTCCTACGAAATTGTGATGTAATCAATAAAGATTCCTTGACTTAGGGTTTTTGTCATTAATAATTTTTGTTCCCATGGCAGTCATGGGAGGTCAATCTGGTTTAGTCACATTCTGTATTTTTAACTTGGGTCATACAATTGGAATATATGAACAGCCTTACTTTGTCATAGCCTTCCATTGAATATTTGAGCACACGAATCCTGTGAAACTAGAAAGATCAATAAGGATTTGTTTTTTCAGATTTCTATGATTAGTTATTTTTCTTAAATTTTTTTTTTATAAATTAGGGAACTATTACATAAAATTTTTTTTCTGATAATCAGCCTATTTTGCATAGTATTCCAACAATTATTATGGCTTTCAGAAAGTAATATAACTAATTGGAGAAATATCCAACTGATGAATCATCTATCAGCTTACTGCTTTTTTTTCTGTTGAGTGCCTAAGTATGTGATTTGATGGATAATCGTACTCCTTTGCCCTTTGACCATTTTGGTGTTGGATTACAATCTAAAACTTTGCATTTTCCTCCATTGATATTTATCTTGAAATGTCCTCTGTTTCTGGTTACAAAGCTGATGTAATCTTGAGATTATTCATGATTTTTGTAACTCTGTCTAAAGAGTACACATATTTACATAGCTGATGTTAACTTTACATGAGATGTTAAATGCCAGATTAAAATATCTGGATAAGCCATGATATTTGTGTTGTATTTTTGAACCCGGGCCCAACCTGACATTGAGTTTAACAATTTCCGGCCAAAGCCAGCTATTGAGGCCCCAGGAAGATAACAGTGGAAGTCAGCAAGCTGTATATATAGCCAGGCTGGGTCTGCCATGGCAGAGCAGCCTTTGATGGAAAGGGTTGTTTTGTTGTTCTCTGGTGAACTTTGTAGGCCCTCTGTAGCCTTCTAATGGAGTGGGAACTCTTCTGTAAGAAAAAGACCAAGGGGAGTAGTTGAGTGGTCTCAGGATTGGGATGTCTCAACGGCAGATTCAGGAGTTGCAAAGTCGATCTCAGAGGAGAAAATCACAAGGAAAAAGAGATTCAGGCAAAGAATAAGGGGAAGAGATGCAGAACAGATCAAGAGGCAGGGAGTGTGGCATTGAGATCAGCAGACCAGAGAGTGGAGGTGCTAGGGCTCTGCTACACATAGGGCTTTAGGAGAAGCAGTCCTCACCTGAAAAGGGGCCAGGAGCTTGCCTTGAAGTTACATTTCAAAGCAAATGATTTCAACTAGAGCAGTCATTTTAACCTTGAGCTTGCAGCAAAATCACTTGAAAGGCTTCTGAAAACACAGATGACTGACTTCCACCTCCCAACCCCAGCATTCCTAATTCAGAAGGTTCCACTGGGAGGGCTGAGAATTTGCATTTCTAACAAGGTCTTCAGTAAGAACTCTTGCTGATCTGAGAACCACTCACAGAGAGAGCAAAATCCTGCCTGGCAAGTGGTTAGATTTCCCCATGCCTCACTTCTCTCATCGACAAAAGGGAAACAATGTCTAGCTTGACTGTCTGGAATAGATTAGTGATAACAGATGTCAAGTGCCTGGTTCATATTAGGAATTCAAAATATGGCGGCTGTAGTGGAAAGAGCAATACTGTTACAGGATGCAAATGAAGACTCAATATGCAACACTGAAATTTTAATCACCTCTGGAATTTCTGAAGTTTCATAAAACAACATCTTGGTAGTCTTCTCTTACTTCTTAGAGGTTTTATATATATTTTTTGTTTTGTTTTGTTCTAAATTTTATTTTATGTTGGACTATAGTTGGTTTACAATGTTGTGTTAGTTTCAGGTGTACAGCTAAGTGATTCAGTTACACGTATACATATATCCATTCTTTTTCAGATTCCTTTCCCATGTAGGTTACGACAGAATATTGAGTAGAGTTCCCTGTGTATGTCCTTGTGGATTATCTATTTTATATATAGTAGTGTGTATATGTTAATCCCAAGCTCCTAATTTATCTCTCTTCATGACATTTCCCCTTTGGTAACCATAAGTTTGCTTTTGAAGTCTGTGAGTCAGTTTTTGTTTTGTAAATAAGTTCATTTGTATCATTTAAAAATTTTTTAGATTCCACATATAAGTGATAGCATATGCTATTTGTCTTTCTCTGTCTGACTTACTTTACTTGGTATGATAATCTCTAGGTCTAACCATGTTGCTGCAAATGGCATTATTTCATTCTTTCTTATGGCTGAGTAATATTCCATTGTATATATGTACCACATAGAAGTTTTATATTTTTAAAACATTATTTTGTTCAAATGTATCTTGTGTAGACTATTATTTGTTATGATACATAGTTCCCTTAACCCCATAGTTAAGGTATAGGCAGTCATTTGAAAGCAGAATCTAAAGAAAAGAAAATGAATGGCTATTTTTCCTGTGAAATGAGCACAGAAAAAGTGTGTTTTCCAGGTAGGATCAAGGTTAATAGGAAAATATTAGATTTTAATTGCAGACTTTTTTTTTTTTATTGACTGATCTTTTATTAAGTCTATCACTTATGGTCTTAATCTTGTGATTGCTACATAAGGTTCCTTGCCAAAATATAAGCACGAAAGGATGATTGCTTTTAATCCAAACACATGTTTTACTTCAAAAAAAAAAAAACTATAAAGAATGGTTTTTTCTGCTTTCACACCCCTCCAAGCCTCAAACTTCACTTTCAAACTATGAACTTGTTATCAATAGCTTGGTTCAAAGAGATTCTTTTCATTGTTCTGAATGACAGCTGAAACAATTTAGAGGTTTTTATCATTAAAGAACATGCACTCTTCTTCAGCAACAGTGCTTACCAAATTAGTCTGTTTTACTTTAAAAGTGCTCTCAAGGCCAGACTATCTGACTAACATTTTCTGAAATCACAGAGCATAGTTGTATAAAGTTCCAGATGTTTTCAGATTTTGCTCTAATTGGGAAGAGAAAATGGGAACACCTGAAAGACATTGGCCTTGAATGAGAGATTCTCACTGTCAGCCCAAAACTAAACCTTTAAGTCCTGACACATTTTGATTTGTTCCTTAGACAAGGAATTTTAATGTCCTGGTTTATGGTGGCTGTTTTCAGGTACCAGAGCAGCAAGACGAGTGAGTTATCTATGTGCATATTCTGTTCATTCTTTCACTTAACAAACATTTTTTGAATACCTTCAAGGGTCCAGATGCTGTTCGAGGGTTCGATTTATACATTTTGTGTCTCTAAAGATGCTAACGAAGGTGTAAAATATATTCTTTCATTTATTTATTCCACGGTCATTTATGGACAATTTATCTAATGCCAAACACTTTTCTAGATTCTGGATCACAAAGACAAATGAGGCATGATGCTTGCTTTCAAAGAGTTTATAGTGTAACAGGGAGAAAAACCTAAGTCATTAATTAATTAATTAAACCCATTTAATGAGCATCTGCCATGGGTCAGACGGGGAGCTGAGACTGAGGCCATGGTATATCCAATCGGACAAAAGTTTTGCCCTCACGAAACCTATATGTTCTAGGAATGAAGGCAGAGAGTGAGCAAGTAAACAAATGAGCACAGAGTATTCAGTATATACGGAAACATGGGGTAATGCGATCTAGGGTAATTGAGGGAGGGACCACTTTACACAGAGTGATGAGGGACTCTTCTACGGGTGATGTCAAGCAGAGACCTGAGGAATGACAGTGGGAATGCACTGTGTGAGCTAGGAGAAGTTAGAGATGAACACGGGGGACTTCCGAGTCTTTGAAGAGCAGAATGATTCCAGTACTGCTGGAGAATGATGAGGCTTTGGGGTCAGGCGTGATCTGAGCTGAGGCTGGAGAGACAGGAGGAGCCAGATCCTCGGCTGCAAGGAAGCAGGTCCTTGCAGGCCATGGGGACTTTAGGTTTGCTTCTTACAGCAGCAGGAACATATTCAAGGACTTAAAGCAGGTTGCTGATCCGAAGACATTTGGAAAAGATCACTCTAGAGGCTGCATGGAGTATGGGTTGGAAAAGAGTGGAAGGTGCAGGGTGGAAAGTAAGAGGCGAGTTAGGAGAATATTGTGATCAACAAGACCAGAGGTGATGCCATGGGTTGAGCTGAGCGGTGGTAAAGGAGATGAAAAGAGGTGGGTAATTTAAGACAGATGTCAGAAGTAGGACTGCTGGGGCTTGCTGATGGATAGAATTTGTAAATGGATATGTGCAGTAAAGTGTTACAGGTGAATGCTAAAGGGCCCAGATGAAAAAGTGGTCAATCCTCCTCAAAGTGTATGGAGATCCAGGAAAGACTTGAAAGGGGGTGGTAGTGCTGTAGTTAAGTCTGTGAGATGAGTTTGTGCTCACGGGCAGTTGGAGGAGGTGTAGAGCAGAGGAAGGACAGATGTACAGCATGAGTGAAGGCATAGAAAGGACAGCAGGGTGGTGAGCGCAGACACGCCAGAGCCAGGGCAGGGTCAGACGCTGCAGGTCACAGTGAGGAGTTTGGATTATCTAGTAGGATATAGGGAGATTCGTTACCTGGAAGAAGAAGACAGCATAATTGTAGAGTGGGGGAAAAGTAGTACATTTTTCTATGAATAGGAAATCTTTGAACCTTATTATTGAGTCATAGCTCAATCAGTTTTGAATACCATTAGTTTAAATATTACATTCCTACATTTTTATAATGTATACATTTCAAATTCTCTAAATTGTGAATGTTCTCGAAGCATATTGTTCTTTACTAATAAATAGCATTTACTCTGGCAAGAAAATCAGCTTCATTATTTGTGGCAAGTAATATGGTAGAAGGAGCGCATAGATCATTTGTATATAATTATAATACCTTTCTTTCACACCTTAATCTCAAATTTCATTCTCACAGATCAGATGGTAATTAAACATTAACACTGAGTAACTCAGAATTTATTTTATTTTCGCTTCTCCTTGTGCTCTGTAGGTGTGATTCTTATCATTGAAATGACTGTGGTAGTATGGAATCTTCAGATCTTATATCTAATCTGTGACATTTTTAAGGACTCTTTTTTGGTGTGGGGGGGAGTTTTTTCCCCCATGTTTAAAAAATGTAAAAGGTAAATTTAAGTCTGTGTTTGTAGTATGAAAGTTTCTCAATGGAGAACTTTGAGAGCAATAGTAAGTGAAAATGGGATTATAACAGAAGTTGTCTGGAGACTATAATGAGGTAAAAGTGTTTTGTACCACAAGAGCTGCAATCATATTCATTTTGGCATGGCCAGGATGTCAAGCACTTTCAAGGTAATGCATTCCAGATGATTGTCTGTATTTTTTTCATACTTTAAATAGCATGAAGATGGTTGAAACAGTTTGCTGTGGCATCAAAGGCATTGTGAATGGGCGTTGCCCTCCCAATTCTGAGGCAGAATTTAGCTTTGGCAAAGACTGGGTATTTTAATGAGTACTAGCTTACATTTTTTTTGGCATTAGGTTTATATAGGGCCATATTTCTCCCTCTTTGGAAAAGGATACAAAAACGTAAAAAATGACTATAATGGTTAACCAAAATGAATGTCCAGTGCTGCTAGGTATTTTAAAGAACATCAGGTAGCATTTTGTGAAAGATTTAGCAATTCGTTGCTACCATGTGGGTGTTGTTTAAATGAGAGAAACAGTTTTGAAAATGTGAATACCTTTTTTCTCAGGACTTTACTACATGTAATTAGGTAAAATTCAGGAGAATGTTATAGCTACAAAAGTTAATGCGAGTAGTCAGCAACTTGACTTGCTGGTATTCTGATCTGTTATATTGGAGCACAAGAAGAGCTGTCATTTTAAGTGGTAAATACTTAAGTTTCCCAAAATGATATCCAGGGTAGCCTTGTTGACTCCATAATTCCACCTTGGATATATAGTTAGTTTAAGGATGTTAAGGTCACAAGTTTAGTGTTCAACCCAATAAAAGTTTGATAATACATTTGAGAAAGCAATTGATGTAGACAGACTTTAGGTTTTCTCTAATTTGTCTTTTGAGAAAATGGGAGAATATATTCTTATTTTTTTCAGAGAAGTAAATGTCTCTCAACACATACTATATGAGGATGAGGACAAAATTCGTTCTGAGATTATGGATCTAACTGTACAAAAATCTCCTAACATTTTAAGGAATTTTTATTGCCTTTTTGTGAAGTATCCTACTTCCTCAGTCTTTATTTGTTCAGCCCTGTTGTATGCTGACATTTGGTGTCACTTTTCAAATTAGTTTAAGCTGTAATTTTAAAACATGGATTTAATTGTTCATAATAATTTACTTGAGAAATTTTGTGAGGCTAAGTGACACAGGAGAGAAGTCCTAACATAGTAACTGCAAGTTTTGTATCATGTGGATTGAGGATCTAAATTAGATGACAACAGGGAAAAGAAAAACCTTTATTAGGATGAAAATTATGGGATTTTAGTCCATTCTGATCCTATATAATTGAAAGGATATAAGTATAATTTGAAGCATAAGCATTCACATTTTATCAGAGGTGTAATAAGGTGCATGGTTTAGTATTATTATGGTACGATGCTTCCCCCAGGTAGCATAAATAAACAAACAAATCAAATAAGCACATATTTTATTGGGCAACTTCCGTGTGAACTCAGTGCTGTTGGAGAAGGAATTAAGATGAAATTTTCTCTCTCGAGACCTCCTGAGGTACTAGGTACTAGTTCAGTTTTCTTTAATTTTGTGAATCCGTAAGATGAAAGTGCCATCTGAACTAAATCCAAGTTACACGTTGTATTTCCCTGTCATTTCTTCTGTGGACTTTGTTTATATCTTTTGGCCCATACATATTAGTATTTGCTTTGTCTAAAACGGCAAACATTAATTATTAGCAAATAAAGCATTCCTTATATTACATCTTGATATTTATTCTGAAGTACTTACCCCTGATCAATCTATTTCATAATAAAACCTTAGCCAAAGTAGCACAAACAGTGAAGTTTTTGAAAAGTACATTGCAATAAAAAAGATAATTTGTTTTTCTAACAATTCTCAGATATTGCATAGAACATAAACTGTGTATAAATCAGAATAGTGTTTATTTAATTTACTGAAAGTGTAGTAAACGCTTGAATGAGTACATATAATACAATTATAATGGTAGATCTTTAGACTGATATTGGCTATGTGGCATATTTCCATTGCACTAGTTTTCTCTCATTTGGACCTTGAAAAATCTATTCAGAGCAGGGATATATTAGCAAGGTGTCAGCCCATATGCCCTTTCACTTCTACTCCTGTGTTTTGGCCTTCCTGCCTCTGCATAAATTAAGGGCAGACTTTACCTTTAGAATTACAACTGGTTTCATAATATACACAATATTTCTGAAACCAATGCTTCTCATACCTCCTGACTCTGAGTTGCCTTCCTACATCTACAAGATCTGCTACTGCATTTCTAGTTAATTTCTCTGAGCTTGTGGCCTTATGTACTCAGTGACAGCTGAGAAGTCACTCATGTTTATCTGGATTCTCATTCTTCTGTTCTTGTTTGGTCTGTTTGTTCATGTCCTGGGTGTGACTGAGGAGCTCTGTGGACTGATGGTGTCATTTCCACATTGCTTTTACTAAATCATTAACAATAAAAATGAATTTCTTCGCTTTTAAGACATTATTGATTTTAAGATATATCTTCAATGTAGAATCTTTATATTAAATATAAGCACAACTTTATTATAAACCGGCACTAATATACATTTATTCATTTTCAAAAAGCCACTTTGCTAGTGCCATAGCCTGTGTCTTCTTTCACAGTCCATGCCAGATTCATTATTTTGGAGGATTAATAAGTTATTTGGAAGATTATCAAAGTATACTCTTAGATTAATATATGAAGAATTGATTTGTGACGGACTGCTACTTTGAGATATCATATAGTATGTAAGCTCTTCTGCAGCAGCCCCTCCCACCATTCAGATTGGAGAAATGAAGTTTCCATTTGATGGGAGATTCTTCAAGAATTCAAATCTAAAAGATTCTTGACTCCTGAGATTAAAAGCCTACTGTATGATGGATGGAGAAGATTTCAAAGTAATTTTAAAGTGAGAAAATCTGATAGGTTGGTCTGATCCCCTCTGCCTTCTGCCCTGGAATGTGGTCAACCATTCCAGTTTGCCTAGGATTGGGATTTCAGTACTAATATTGGGAAAGTCCTGGGCAAACTGGGACAGTTGGTCATCCTACCTATATCCATTCAACTTTTTGCCTTTTGGAGGAGGCTGAGGGGTCAGGGAATGGTAAACAAACTGAAGTGAAGAGAATGACGGTTTCTGTTACTCAAAGTAACAGAAGAACTAGAGAAGAACAACTGGGGCAGAGAAGAACGATTAGATTTTTCCCATAGATTTTTTTTTGGCGGAATTCAGAGTGTGGATGTGTACCATACCCTATTTTGCCTAGAGTTCCAATATATGAAAGCCTGAGTTCCACCCTACGAGGGCTTGAAGAAAGCAAGAGAAGTAACAGGATGGCCTAATGAAAGGGCGGTCAGTGGAAGAGAAAGCAAGCAAGCACCCTGCCTGGCATAGAGATCAGAAATGTTAAAATATTTAATTCCTACAGGTATAAGTGGTAGAACACAAAATATATGAGTGGGTTGATTAAAATATTGGTCAGCGTTCTCCAGAGAGACAGAACCAATAGAAGATCTCACACACACACACACACACACACACACACACACACACACACACAGATTTATTTTAAGAAATTGGCTCATGCGATTATGGGGGCTGATGAGTCTAAAATCTGTGCTGCAAGCCAGCAGGCTGGAAGTTCAAGTCAGAGTTGATGTTGCAGTCTTGAGTTCAAAATCTGCAGGCTGGAAACTCAGGTGGGGGAATCTATGTTGCAGTCTTTTTTATTTTTTAATTAATTTTTATTGGAGTACAGTTGATTTACAATGTTGTGTTAGTTTCTACTGTACAGCAAAGTGTACCAGTTATACATACGCATATATCCATTCTTTTTTAGATTATGTTCCCAAATAGGTCATTACGGAGTACTGAGTAGAGTTCCCTGTGCTATATACAGTAGGTTCTTATTAGTTATCTGTTTTATATATAGTAGTGTATATATATCAATCCCAGTCTCCCAGTTTATCCCTCCCTCATTTTTCCCCATGATAAGCATAAGTTTGTTTTGCTCAAAGTCTAATTTGCATCCGCTTTGCTCAAAGTCTGATTTAAATGATAATCACATCTTAGAAATACTTTCACAGCAACATCTAGACTGGGGTTTGACTTAACAACTGGGTACCATAGCTTAACCAGTTGACACATAAAATTTATCATCCCAGGGAGCAAATTCAATGACTCAGTGAAGGGAAAATTGACCCTTTGAGAGACCTGAGGTATGGACCCCCAGCTAGGGTCTACCTGATGCAGAGTGCAGCTGGACTTCTGGAAATTACTCATACCAAGAAGCAGTACAGAGGAAGATGGACACCCACGCAGTACCCAGTGTGCCACCTGGTAGGACCAGCATTAAATATCACCCTCACTGAGAAAATAGACTACAGAAGTTCCAGGAGCTGGACCTGCAGTAGACTTGGGAAAGGACACCACAATCACCTATGATCTCCTCACAATGAATGCATGCTCAGTTTTTTAAGGGGCTCTTCCCCCTCCTTCCCTCTGTTTGAAAACAACCAGTAGGGCCAGGACTGGAGGAAGGAGAGAAAGTTTCTGTGGTGCCTGTGATCAGCAAGACGGTTGAGAAAATAACACTGAGCTGGCTTTTCAAACCATTGGATGGAACTGAATTTACCTGAAAGTATCTAGGTGTTATTCATTAGTTAATTTAACATTTTTTGCTACTGACAGAAATGGGTTCTTGAGAGTAAATTTCAGATACAGAGAATTTTCAAAGAAAAACAGAAAACCTCCATCTTTATACCTCTGGGTTTTGCTGATTTTCAATCATCATAAGTGAAAAAGTATACTTACATTGAATGCCTATTGCTGGAAGTTAAGCAGTTTATCTTGAAATTCAGCCAGAAGTCTTACCAACCTCTTCTGACTTTGAAAAGTCCTCTGCCAATTAGGAGTTTCCAAACTTGGCTGCTTATTAAAAGCACCTAGGGGTACTTTAAAAAACCTGCAAATGTTTAGTCTTCTCCACACCCCTCCACAAATCTGATTTAGTTGGTCTGCGGCAGAATCTGCAGCCTTGGTACTTAAGAAAAAAAAAGTCTAAGGGATTCTAATATACAGGAAAGCTTAAGACTACAGATAAAACTATGGTGATTTCTATTGCCTTTCATTGCACTGGCTAGTCAGTTGCAGGTATCATGTTTTAGTTCAAGGATGAATCACTTAATTTTTGAAGAGTTGTTATTAGGGATCTGAATTTAAAGTAAAACTCAACTGTGTGAGGCACTGCTAATGCAAATAATTCAAATGTGGTTTAAATTGAGTGAACAGATGACTTTGAACATATGGCTTTAAAAAAATCATACAAGTGTAGAGAATATTAATTATTTATATGTTGCGCCTCCCCTTTAATCCCATTGACAAGTTTCTTTTTATCTCACTTCATAGATACATCCAGATTAGAGAAATGTTGAAATGAGAAAAAATATGAGAGTTAAGGAAGTAGGATGATAGAAATAATGGTAATTATAATAACTACTTTGTGTATAGAGTATTTGTTATATGCTAAATTCATTTATATTTTTGATATATTCCTCCCAACACACACTTTACATGTGAGAAAACTGAGGTTTAGAGAAGTCAAAACCATTTTCCCAAGGTCACTTAGCTGGTGACAGGTAGACCTGGTTATCAAACCCAGGAGAGCCTGACACCAAAGTTTATTTCTTATTTACCATACTTTACATCTTCCCATTTTTATGTTGAATAGCAAAATCACACATTACAGTCAAACCCTGAGATGGGATAAGTCTTTTGTTATTGTTCTGAAAAGAAACCTTCCTGTGTCCACAGTGCTATTAAAGAAAATCTAGAGAAAGGCAGTGAATGAGTTTTGCAAATGAAGTTCCCATTGATTATCCTATAGATTATCTTGTAAGTGGTAAAACTTAATGTTGCTGAAGTCACTAGGTATTTCAAAGCTTTTGAGCAGAGTCCACCCTTAATCAAAACTCTGTCTTTTCTTCCTTTCTAGTTTGCATACTTAATTTCTTTTTCTTATCTAATTGCACTAGCAAGAACTTCCAGTATGATGCTGAATAGATGTGAAAGAGGACATCCTTGCCTTCTTCTCAGTCTTAGGGGAAAAGTGTTCAATCTCTCATCAGTTTGATTTTAGTTTAGGTTTTACATATATACTCTTTAAGGTTAATGACGTTCCTGTATGTATTTAGAGTTTTTGCAATTTTTTTAAAAGAATCAAAACTGACAGGTTTTCAGAAACAGTTTATGAAAATGACATGTGAACAAGAATATATATTTTTCAGAGTTGTTGGATCATTTAATTTAATCTCCTGTGTACATCACTGTCTTTATTATGAGCTACAGTAGAGTAGCTCTGAGATTTCTCTGGTTAGTCTTTCAGACATTCATAAGACTGCCTACCTTAAACACCTTCTATGGCAGCATGTGGTGAACGGTTTTGGATCCATGTTCCGTGATAACAGCAGGCAATGCCTGAAGGGCCATTTTATTTACATACGGCATAGTTTATAAAGAAGCTCCTACTTCACGGGTGATTCTGAACATCTGAGCAGACAGAAAGGACTTTCATACTCTTCCTAGGGGAGCAGTATTAAATTAATGCAACATTAAGTCTAATGAAGTTAAAAGGTGAAAAAAACAACTTAGGGGACACTTTTCTATGAAATAGAGCAGATAAATTTGTAGTCTTCTTGCTCAGTTTTAAGTGAATAAAATTCCACTTCCCCAAAACAGATATTCAGAAGAATTGCTTCATAATTATTCTTAGATGATAATTTGGGATAGTATGTATGTATGCATTGTTACAGACTGAATGCTTTTGTCTGCTCCCCTCAAATTTGTATGTTAAAGCCCTAACCACCAATGTGATGGTATTTGGAGATAGGTCTTTGGAGGGTAATTACAGTTAGATGAAGTCATGAGGGTGGGGTCCCGATCTGGTGGGATTAGTGCCCTTTTAAGGAGAGACACCAGAGAACTCATTCAGTTTCTAGGAGCTCACAAAAAAGAGGTCATGTGAGTATGTGGTGAAATGGTTGCTGCCTACAGTTCAAGAGAAGAGGCCTCTGAATGAAAGCTGCCTTGCCAGGACCTTAATCTTGATCATCCTACACTCCAGAACTGTCAGAAATAAATTTTTGTTGTTTTAACCACCCAATCTATGGTATTTTGTTATGGCAGCCTGTGTAGTCTGAGGTATGCGTATATTCCAAAATTCTTCTATTTTATTTTTTAGTTATAAGAGTAATACTTATCTGTCATAAACTATTGAAGAATACAGAAACGTATACAGAAAAATTCAATAATTTCTCCTTCCTATTTTAATTCCATCTTTTGGTTATAACAAATATTAATTGTTCAGAGCAGTCCTTGCTAACATTAATGGGCATATAAATCACTTTGGGAACTTTGTTAAAATGAAGATTCATATTGAACAGATCCAGTGTAGAGATTTTTCCTTCCTAAAATAATCCCAAGATGCTGCTGATCTGAGGACCACATTTGAGTAGCAAGGATTTAAGTGTATTTTCCACAATTTCTGTATATACAAACAAGTCAAAAGCATTTTAAACAGTGTTTTTCCCCTTAAAACAGAAGTGGTAATGGCATACATATTATTCTATAATTGACTTACTCAATTAACAAAATAAAATGGTTATCTTATAGGATAATACATGCAAATTTGACTCAATTTATAGGTATAGCATAAACATTGGAAACTGAAAACAAAACAAAAAACCCCTGCAAAACAAGTTTTTCCCTTGGCTCTTAGAATAATATCAAATAGAATAATTGAGTCAAAGGATGGCTGTGGATAGAGTTCACTAGACCACCCCTGATGAAGACCTTGAGAAGCCTTAGTTTCAATATTGTGGTGGTGATTACTGTAATTAACCCTTTCTCACAAACAATGATCTGAGATTGTAAATAAATTTGCAGATATAACCAGACCAAAAAAAAAAAATGGAAGCAAAGAAAACAAGTTAATTTAAAGTAAAAATATGATATAGTAAATATGATATGTATTTGATTTATTTTTTATGTAACATTTCAACTTGGTCTAGACAATGATTCAGACTTTATGGTAATACTTAACTATAAGCACTTAAAAATGTGGTGAGTTAAATGTAAACTTTTAAAGGAAAATCTTGGGTTTTGTATATTTAAATAACTAGTTTTTCACTTCCAAGCTTCTAAAGCTTGTATGCCTATTCTAAATATGTTTATATTCTGTAGGCAAGAAGACAGAATGAAAGTATCGACTTTGGAGTTGAACAAATGGAATTTCATGTTTTAGTTTTCAGCCACTTACAAGCTTCAGTTTCCTGTTCCTGAGTTCCCTCCACAGGTAAGATTATGATGGCAGTTACCGCCTTTTAGTATTGTTAAGAGTGCTACAAAATGATGTGAAATGCAAAACACAGCGACTGCCGTGTAATAGGCACTCCATAAAGGACATGATTATGCCTGCTACCCAGAAACTTTGAACTACTCTCTTGAAACTCATTTTGAATCCTAGGTGTAGTGCTTTTATCCTTTGACAGAGATACTGGCTTTTTAAACAGTCAGAGGTACTTCTAAGAAATAATCTGGTAAATAAGAGGGCAATTAAGGTAGGCGATACCTGAGGTTATCTTCTTTCTGAAACTAAAAAGTATAATTGTAAAGTAGAAGCTCATTTTTGTGTTAGTGTATGTTGGAGGAGGTCATGGAGAGGACGTGACTGCCGGTTGATCCTCAAGTTGGGCCCGGCTGATGGGAGGCTCCGCACCCCTCCTTTGTCCTTGCAATATACATTCCGCCCAGAGTTTCCACAGTGAGAGCCTTCTTCAAGGGCACAGCCTTGAGAGAGCCCTGTGTTGCTGAGACCAGCTGAACAGTATACGTGACTGAAACCAGTTAAAGCCTCTGTATAAACTTTGAGATTCTGTCTGGGGGGTTTGGCGAGATCTACTTATTTTATGGCTGCAAAAACAAGGATCATAAGTAAGTTTTCTTGCTTATTAAACCTGTCACCTACCCATCTGGAAGTCTGCCTCTTTCTTCAGGCTCTCCTTGCCCTCTGTATACAGGGGTCAATTCGGGAACCAACCGCATTTTAAGCTAATTCTGTAAATAATGTGAATGGATTTCATAATTTTATTAAAAGAATATGACATCTATAATTTTTTGGAAAAAATATCTGGTATCATTGAAGTGAGTGTAAGTTGAGCTCTATGAGCTGTCTTATAAATATTAAAAATAGTTTCACAGCTTTTTATTTTGTAATGTAATACATTTTAAAGTAAATTATAGTTATCATGACATTTCACCTCTAAATATGTCATTGTGCATCTTATAAAATTAAGGCCATATTTTTAGATGATAAAATTATATCACAGTTCACAAAATTAGTGACAGTTCCAGCTAATACCCAGTCTACATTCAAATTTCCCTGTTTGGCCCCCCAAATGTTCTTCACAGGTGGTCTGTGCAAATCAGGATCCTATCCAGTGCCACACATCACATTGGTTGATATATCCCTTAAATCTGTTTGACTCTCCAGCGATATCTTTACGTATGATGCTGAAATGTTGCATGGAGTGAATCAGTTGTCTTGTGAAATATCCTACATTTCAGATTTGCTCTGATTGTTCAGAGTGAGGAGTGTCATTTAGTTTGTTCCTCTCTGTCCTGTCTCTTGCATGTAGCCCAGAATAAAGTGTAAAGGCTTGATTAGTATTCAAGTGAAATATTTTTGGTGAGATTTGGTAATGTTACCTACTTTTAAAAAATGATTCTCATCTCTTCTTGTCCTTTTGGATAAGATCAAGTGTAAAATCATTCTTAAACTGTCTTATTGAAATACTTGCAGAACACTTCACAGTATTTTCTGACTTGTAAATTTGTAATTTTTATAGGTATCTCTAAAATATGGGCAAAAGAAAAAAACTTCCATAACATGTCAAGAAATTTCAGAATTCATCTCTAAAACCAGAACTCATGTCTAACTTCTTCCCTCCATCCCTCCCTTATCCATCCTCCCTCCCTTCTTCCCTCCCTCCCTTCCGTCCTTCCTTCCTTCCTTCCTTCCTTCTTTCTTTCCTTCCTTCCTTCCGATTTCCTTTCAATACTGAGGTTATCAATAGTCTCTTTTAAGAAAACTGCTACCTACACAAAGACCTTAGGTTATAGAACCAATCAATACAGAAGTAAGTAATGAATAGGGAGATTTCTTGAGTTAAATCTATTTCAAATGCTTTCTTTTTGTTATAGCGTTTATATTAAATATAAAAATAAAAGTCAGTACTGCAGTGTATTTTCTAGGTATGGTTGGGCCAAGCAGCCTGATATAGCACAAGAAAAAAATACATCATCTTCAAGGCAGGAGCCAATTCTTGATCTGAGTCACCTTTGAAGTGGCTGTTGGCATATGAAGTGTTCATATTTTTATTTTTAAGTATTTACCTCTGACCTCCAAGGATTTGATGGGATCAGAAACAGAAATACGCCTCAGATGAAAATCATTTTGGAAAGATATTCTGCCTAGCTCTTCAAATCCAAGATGTTTGGACTTTGTATAAACTAAAGAGAAGCATTGTGTTGGAATCAATTCAAGCCTACATATCATGCAATAGATATCTCATCCAACTGAAAAATGAGTATTTAAAAATTTTTTTGATGTACTATATATACACAAAGAGAAAGCACAGAAAGCATGAGTGTACAACTTGGTGAATTTTCACAAAACAAACACTTATGCGTAATTAGCACACAGAATACAAAACAAAATATTATCTACACCTCAGAAGATCCCATTGTACCCCCTTCTAATCTCTACCCCCCAAGGAAAATCACTGTTTTAACTTCTAACACCACAGATTAGTTTTTACTATTATTTGAACCCTTTACTAAAAGAATGATACATAATGAAAATTTTTGTGCCTGGCTTTTAAAATTAGTGTAGATGTTTTAATATTAATTTTTGCTTTAATCGGTATGCTGTGTAGGGTCATGGAATGAACATATTTAAATTGGGGAAACTGGAAGGCGGATCTTGAGTCTGCCATTTACTAACTGTATTAGCCTTCAGTAAGGTACTTAACCCTTCTGGACCCTGTTTCTTCACCTCTAAAATGGAAATGGTAATACTTTCTTAAAAGACTGCTGGGAGGATTAAATGAGATACTATGTGTAAAGTACCTGGAAAAATAGTAGAAGCTTAATAATCGCTAGTCTCTTCACCCCACCGTTCTTCAGCCTCCCACCTTTTCTATTTAAATGTACTAGTGAAAGAAAAAAACCCCCACAAAGCTATTATTCTACTTGAAACCTAAAAAAGATTTCGTCATGGAAGATCCATGTGTTGTTTAAAGGAACACAAAAATCTTCGCTAGAATTTTTTTTGTGTGTGTGTGTGTGATACGCAGGCCTCTCACTGTTGTGGCCTCTCCCGTTGCGGAGCACAGCCTCCAGACACGCAGGCTCAGTGGCCACGGCTCACGGGCCCAGCTGCTCTGTGGCATGTGGGATCTTCCCGGACTGGGGCATGAACCCTTGTCCCTTGCATCGGCAAGCGGACTCTCAACCACTGCGCCACCAGGGAAGCCCCCTTTGCTAGAATTTTTTAAATGATCATAATTTTTTTCCTTCCTTTAAATTCCAGCAAATTAAACATATTGCAGTTCTACTGATATAACATTGGGAAGACTTCAGATTTTACCACATGCCCAAGGAAATGTCACATGACCTATGATTTGTGCTAATGGCAGGAAGTTATAAAGCAGGGAGATTGGCTGTAAAACCCCACCTCGTGGAGGTGATTTCTTTCCTCTCTCCTCCGCAATTGGCTAATGATGGATTCTCAGACATTCTTTCAGTCTTGAAATTAGTGGAATAAGTGTTACTCTCTGAGATGTCAGTGTATTAAAAACGAGGATATAATCATATTTAATGTGAATACTATTTATTATTGTGTTCATACTAAAAATTAATGTTTGAAAATGATCAAATGAGATAAATTTATCTAACTTAAAGTTTCAGTGATTTTATATATGTTCTGAAAAATAAGCCTTTTTGAGGAAAAACTGAGGTGAGTTATGGAGGGCAAATTGACATAATTTTCAGAGAAGCCTAAAAATTACTTCTTTTCCTGGAAGAAAATGATAAATATAATGTAATTTAAAATAACAAATAATATGAATTAATTACTTCCATAACTGGAGAGGCATCTTAGTATTTTTGCTCTATTTTAACTTAAAATAAGTATAATTATAAATAGTTTTGTCTTTGCACAAAGTAGGAAGTATCTCAATGGGTGTTTTTCCTTACACCCTGTTATTGTGAGGCTCAAAAGATAGTGGACATTAAAGCTCTTTTCTCTATTAATATAAGATGAAAACATTTAGAAATACTTAGTTTTTATGTAAGCATGATTTACTAGTATTTTAGGCAGAGCATGAATATCTGTTTATACCAACCAATGTCCAAAGATTTTTATTCTTTATTCATAAAAAGTTAATTCAGCATGCTGTTGAGTCCTTTCAGCAACTTGATCTACCTGCCTAGTCTAACTGTTCATATCTCTAACCTAAACCATTCACTTAGAAAATTGAAATTAAAAAGTCAGTCAGGGCCTCTGCAGAAGCTGGATGGCTCGGAACCTGAGCAGTAGACTGTAGCTCTGTTTCCTTTCTCTATTACCAAACAACCAGTCTTTATATTGAAAAGGAGCACCAAGAAACATATGTTATTCTTCTCAAACATAGATGGCGCTACTGACCCACCATCACAGACACTGTTCAGTTTTCACCACTGGCTGTGGACAAACATCAATCTATGTCTGGTCACCAGATAGTTTCTATTTTTGGAGAGCTAACTGGGGTTAAGGGTGGGATGAGCTTCTTAACAAGGAGCTGTTATTGTTGTGTGTAAATAACAGTGCTAATATTTAGAAACAGTAACATACTGGTTGACTGGACTTTTCATGTTCCAGTGATCAATCGGTAGATATTGTAAGTGAAAACAAAGGATATTGATCTAGATGTTTTTTATTTAGTTAATTGTTTGTGAGTTGCTGAGTACTTTATTGCGTTGTCTTTGCATCTGTTTTCTCAATTTGAATGGGAGGGAAGGAACCAACATTTGTCCACCATCTAGTGTATGCCGGTCACTGGGCTATTTATAAATATTTAATCCCCTCATGCTATGGGGAATGGCTTCTTATCTTTATTTCAAACATAAAGATGAAGGTCAGAGATACTCTATGGCCTGAGATCTTCACCAAGGTGGTGGTGTTCAAGCCTAGTTCTATATGACTTAAGATCTGACATCAAATGTTCTTTTTATTTAAACCAGTCCTGGGAATAATAATATTAATCTTATAATATAGCCTTAATACAAACTTTATACTAACACTGGCTTATTGGTGCCATGGCGAAAGGTAAATAACCTTTGGAAGGATTAGAAGCTCTTTTAAAGAACTTCACTGAGCTAAGTCACCAGATTAACCAGTGATCTCTTTTCTTCTGTACGGAATATAGTGACTTGTATAAGTGAGGATTTAGAAATACATAAAATATATCCCCAGTTGTTTATATTATCTAGTTCAAACTGAACAACTAGAATTGTGATTTTTAAAATTTATGCATAGACATTCACAATTTTACTAAGAATTTTAAGAAGCTGGATACGTTTAAGTCCATGGTAATCATAGGATATTATATATTTCTTTTGGGTTGAAAAGTTTATCAAAAATTGGCTACTTTTGATGATTTGACAAGATACTTTACTGTATCATTTATACTGACTGCTTCTAAAAATTATTAGGACCACTGTCTTCAGAGACAGGAGGAAAAAATTTGCTACAAGTTATTTCAGAATTTGAAAATATCTAGAAACGTCTAGCAAGGTTCTCTCTCGTATACCCAGTCTAACCTGATTACATCAGATATACGTAATCTCTCTAAGACCATGTTAGTGGGATATCATAAAACCTAAGGCTTTTTTTTTCTGTGTAAATTTTCTAAATAAGAAAGATACCTTTTGATTGTATTCTGTAACTTGATTATACTGTTCCTAAATCTCTATTATTTAGTTAGAATATAAAGTCTTCTCAATTCTTTGCATTTAAGCTTCTTGTCATTATGATTTAGTAAAGAAATTCCAGGAGAGAATCAGTTGTGACTGTTAGGAAAAAGGATGCTCACCCAACAAAGACATCAACACAGAGGAGCAGCATCAGAGGCCAGTGATTCAAGGCATGGAGTCATGAAGACTTTGGGGCCAAGAAAAGTTTGAACGCGGGATATCCTTCAAGAGGTCAGGAACAAACAGGAAATGATCACCCCGAGTCATAAGTTTAAAGTGAATCTAGGAGATTTGATGTTCATTTAAGCAGGCATAGGACTGCCAATTTGTAGATGGCTCTAGACCGAGAACTTGATTGCAATCTTGACAGCTAGAAATGGAAAGGCAGATAAAATGCAGGGCCTCAGACATGGAGAGAGGGTTGTAGGAATGGAATGTCCAGCTAATGGAAGAACTGGCTCTAAGGAAACTTGGTAGTTGGGTAGAATATTGAAAAAGAATCTCAGAACTCCGATTACATAGTTGGGGGTGGGGGGCGGAGTTCCAGATACTATCCATTTTGTATTATCCTTGTCTTTCTTCCTGTTGTATATACCCTTCTACTTATACACAGGCTCTTAAAAATTTTGCTTTCATAGGCACTTTGTATATATATTTATTTTCCTCTCTCTCCTACTTCAGCAGTTTCTCCCTCTTTCTTGCATGTTCTTAAAGCATTCAGAAATTCAAACATAATCCAAGATCTTTCTGTATAATCAAAAAAAGCAAAAAATGTCTTTCATCAGAAGTCTGCTTCCAGGTTCCATCACATTTTCATGTTTTCCTTAGTAGGATCAACAAGCAAACAACAATAACAAAAAACGCAACCTCTCAAGACTTCGTTTAAATTTCCATGCTTGACTTCTCGATTTTTCATTCACTTTCCAGTGGTCTGGTTTTCATCTCCATTCCCCTCTAAAATTGTTGTTTCATGACTTCCATGTTATCAAATCAAAAGGATACTTCTCTGTCCTCATTTCCCTGTGTTTCTTAGTATTCAACACAGATCACCACTCACTTTACATAGAAATAATTTTTTTCTTGGATTTCAGAACACCATATTCTCTTGGTTATCCACATAAGGAATAATTTGATTTTGGAATAAGAAAAGAGATCACCGGATATCTTTTTAATGCCATGCTGCAGCCTAGAGGGATTGTCTGATTGTATGGGGATTCTGAGCCTTGCCTTTGATCTGTTTTACAACTGGGAATTATAGATAACTGAAAGCAATGGAAATAATTCTTGTCTACAGACATGAAAATAAATTTTATCTGGTGGGGGAAATAATTCTTACCCTCTCCCCTTCCTACTAATAAACCCAGTTTGGGGGTCCATTTATAAATTTATTATTTCTTTAATCCATATAAGCTTGTGATTCTTTGACTTCTCCTTTGAATTGGTTGTGACATCTGTCTGGTTCCCTTAATTAATGAGATAAAGTTTTGACACGTATTTATTTCATGTCTGTATGACAGTTATGGTTTTTACTTCCAAAGAAAGTTTCCTTTAACACCACTTCTCCTTGATCTGACTGGCTACTGTTTCTCAGTCTCATTGGTTGGCTTCTACTTTTTCTACAGACGATTAGCTTTTGCTCTATTTTCCCAATAAGTAATATAATCTGGGCAACCTCAATTTTCAGTGATATCTCTATGCTGATTACTTCCAAATATTTATCTGTTGCTTTAACCTTTCACCTGAGATCCAGAATCATATATCCAATAACTTATTGAAGAGCTAAGTTTTATTGATAGTGAGTGTTTTGCAAGAAAACGAAATGGACTTCTTCATTACTGCTCTCCCTCCATCCACAAAGAAAAACAACAACAACGATAATAAGCAATCCATCAAAAAACAAACTTGTTCCTCTCCCGGTTTCCTCATTTCAATAAATGTTAATACCATCTAGCCAATTGGCTCAAGCAAGAAACTCAAAACTCCACATTATTTTATCCATCAATAATCTTTGTTTCTTCTACCCTAAAGTATCTCAAATTGGTTACTTGTCTTAATTTTTACCATCACCATCACATCATCTCTTGCCTAGAATATCATAAGGGCTGTCTGGTTTGCCTTGCTATTTCCATTCTTGCCCTTCTGTATTCCATTTGCTACAAAGCAGGCAGACTGATCTTTTTAAACATAAATCAGATTATTTCACTTTAACACTTAAGACCCTTTCATAGCTTCCAATTTCATTTGGAAGAAAATTCACATTCCTTACTATGGCTTACATAATTCTCTATCTCCCCAAATCATTTCTCTTACTAATTGCTGTCTCACTTACTATGCTCCAGCTATGGAGGACTTATTTCTTTTCCTTGAATAATCACAAACCTTTCCTGTTTCTAGGACTTTACACTTACTTTCCTCTATGTAGAACATACTCTGACTTTTCATAAGCTTGACTCTTTCCTGTTTGAATCTGAAAAAAAGTATTTTCAGATTTCAAATCACCTTTCTCAAAGAGTTCTCATCTTATCCTGCCTAAAGTAGCCTCATCCCCTCTTATTTTCTGTCTCACCACTTAGCCTTTCTCCTTCACATTTACCACAAACGACAATATCTTTCTTTGAATTTTTAAAACGGCTTTTATGTGTTTATATCTGCCCAGCTCTGCCTTCTCCACTTCCCCTTTCCTCTACAGAATACAATACCCCAGGGAGGCAAATACCTTGCCTGCCCTTTTCATCCTCTTATTCCCAGAATCCAGGATAAACCCTAGATCATAAAAGACACTTACAATGTTTTTTAAAACATGAATGAATTGATAAAGTATTAATCTTATACTTCTGAAATAATATTTTACCAATATCTACCTCAATCTCTCTACTATAGAAAATGAAATGCAACTTGTGATGTAACTTTTACTCATTCCTGTCTTCCTAGGACTGGTATCATCATGCCTGGTGCATAGTAGGCACTCAATAAATATTTTTAAAATACATGAATGAATGAAGTAAGTAATACAATCCCAAGGTCAGAACAGATTCTTTGCCGCCACTTTCCTGCCATAGGCCAGCTGATAGCTCCAGTATTTGAGACCAAATGGGTGCCACGTCTGGCACAGGACTGAGTCTAGAGATGAAGGATGATTAGACTTGGGTAAGAGTTAGAGGAGCAGGCAGGAAACAGGCAGACCATTGTACTACTTTTAGTCTCCAGGTCATTTATTTTGATGACTAGTTTTGGACTCAGACTAACTTTATGGGATGTCAACGTCTATACATCTATAACATTATGGTTCATTCATTTTCTTCTCAATAAATAGCCTTATCCATTTGATTATGGAGCACATTTTATCTTACGCATGCTCTCTCTCCCACTGGAAACTTTCCTGACAGAGGGAAAACTTTGCGTTTGTCGGCTGTCTGATAACCATATCCATAAGTTTTATTTGAGTTTATTTTAGTAGTTGCAGGAGTTGAATTACACTCCCTAAATCAGGATAGCTTTTTCTCAACTCCAAACATTGAAAAACCCTCAATTAAAATTTTAATACAATCTCACATTTCTTGGAAAGCTTAACAGAACCTCTATTAATAGTAAGAGAGATTTGAAATATATTTGAATATTTTTCTGGAAATTATGTATACATACATAAATTATTAGTAGGAAAACTAGACAAGGCTCATTTTTATTGCATTAGTATTTCTTAAAAAACACCAAAGTGAAATATCTAAAACAAACTCCAAATGGAGCAGAAATCAGAGGAGGTAGCACATAATTGCTTTTATTTAGAACAGAAATCTTGAATGGTGAGTTTTTTCCCTTTATTTTTTAAGCAAGTAGAAAATTATTTCTAATGGAACCAATGTAACATAGACTTACACAAATCTATTATGTGAATAATGTCTTATTTCAATTAATTCTGATTGTGATGTTTTAGGATCAGTTTAGCCTGCTAGGAAATCTTGAATTTGGATAATTTTTAAATATAAGTACTGATGATTAAAAAAAGAGTTTAGCAGCCAATTAAGCCGACTGTGTTCTTTTCCCGATGGGGGCCCCGTGCGCAATGGCTGTAAAGAGTAGCCTCCTTGGTAGTGTACCAGCCTGTTGCCTGTATGGGTTGCCCTGAGGGACCTTGGAGACAGCTCTTTCCAGTGGACATTAATGACAGGCATGCTGTCCCCAGTCTAGGCTCCAGACAGGTATGCGTGGTGCCTTTGGAAAGCCCAGGGCACAGTGGCCAGGGTCCACATTGGCCAAGTCATAATGTCCATCCGTATCAAGCTGCAGAACAAGGAGCATGTGATTGAGGCCCTCCGCAGGGCCAAGTTCAAGTTCCCTGGCCGCCAGAAGATCCACATCTCCAAGAAGTGGGGATTTACTAAGTTTAATGCAGACAAATTTGAAAACATGGTGGCAGAAAAGCGGCTCATTCCCGATGGCTGTGGGGTCGAATACATCCCTAATCGTGGCCCTCTGGACACATGGCAGGCCCTGCGCTCGTGAGAGCCTTGGCACTGTCCCCTCCTTACTCATGCCCACCAATAAATTCTACTTTCTTATCAAAAAAAAAAAGTCTATTTTACTTAGAGCAAAAGAAGATTCAGCTTTGATGGTGACTGTTCATAAATGTGCGAGTAGAAGAACTGCTCTAAACTCAGATAAGACTTAATTCCTTAAAGCTATCCATAATTTAGGAATAACCCCTTGCTAGAAAGTGACATAGTATATAAATATATAAAATTTAAATGTACAAATTAAGTAAGAATTTAATAATCTCAATAACTATCAGGTCCAACTAAGAATAATTTAGGGATAATTGGGGTTAATGGAAAGGATCTTAAACAAAGAATGAGAACTCTGCATTCCAATTCTAGGTCTGACCTGAATTTATTTTATTCTAGGACAAGTAAATTTATCCCAGTGAACTAGAAATCTTCATCTGTAAAATAAGGGGATAAGACATCTTATGTTTCTATGCTTATACTTAAAGCTCAGCCCTTCATTGAACAATAGGGTATAAGGAGTTATGATCAAGCCTTAACTTATCCACTACTATACTTAAAGTTTATATTCACAGAGAGAAATAAAAAATCAAAGAATCTAGTCTAAGGATCTTTTTATATATCACACTTCTTGAGAAATACCTAAATGATTATTTTTGCCTTTTCGTATCACTTTTTTTTTTTTGCGGTATGCAGGCCTCTCACTGTTGTGGCCTCTCCCGTTGCGGAGCACAGGTTCTGAACGCGCAGGCTCAGCGGCCATGGCTCATGGGCCCAGCCGCTCCACGGCATGTGGAGTCTTCCCAGACCGGGGCACTAACCCGTGTCCCGTGCATCGGCAGGCGGACTCTCAACCACTGTGCCACCAGGGAAACCCTGTATCACTTTTGCTTTCCTGATCTAAGTGGATCTGATGGCTATGATCAGTTGTTGGATTCCTTATTCTTAAAGAAAATAAGGTCAAAGGAAAGAATAGTCTCGATTCTAGAAACTCTTCTCACTCACTGTCTCCTTGGGATTGTTTTTTTAATACATTGCCTCATCTGCTCTGTTACCTACCTGAGTTTTTGAATAAAATTTTAAAATTAATTATAAGCATTTTTCATGCATATATACTCTTTACAGAATATTGGAACATATATGACTATGAGTACAGAGAATATAACTAAATATAACAATAGTCATTGTCTATTTGGAAAAATTGTAACCTACTAATGTCATTTATTCCTTCTTTGGAGACGAAGAGTAATTCAGCTGATCTAATAGTCTTGTGAAATAGGTAAGAAATGTTTCCTACTGCCTGCACACATACGAAAATAAAAATAACAAAAAAGTAAATAAATTACCTAAGATATCTAAATGAGTAAATGGAAAGCTAGGAAATAAACATTATAGCTGGAATTAAGATAAAAACACTAAGACAGTATATTAAATTACAGCTTAACTAGGTTTAAATCATTGAAAGCTTGAATTCATTATGCATTGTGCGGTATATAAAGTGATTCATATAAATACATCAAGAAAATTTATGTCCTATCTTTTAAAATTAATCCAGGCCACCATTAAGTTTGGTTAGTAATGAATTTTGAAAAGAGAGAGTTTAGAGCAGACACCTCTTATTGTTAAGTTTTTCTTTTAAGCAGAGTGAACCAGAAACATCGTGGTCCAGCGTGACCACAGCAAATATTTATAATTTTAACAAAGTCATGTAGCTTTTTCTAAATTCCTGTCAGAGAAACCATCTTCACTGCACTGCAAAATTTTCTTTTATCCAGTTTCATGCTCTAGGAATGACAACTGTTATGGTTGGAAAGTTTGTGTCTCTTCAAAATTCGTGTTTTGAAAAATTTTAATCCCCAATACTATGATGTTGGGAGGTGGGGCCTTTGGGAGGTAATTAGGTCATGAGGGTGGAGCCCTCATGAAGGGAATTAGTGCTCTTATAAGAAGAGACAGTAGAGAGCTTTCTCCTCTCTGTCTCTCTCTGGCATGTGAGGACACAATGAGAAGCCAGTCATTTGCAAACCAGGAAGAGTACTCTTACATGATGCTGGATTGAACACCTTGATCTTGGACTTTCCAGTCTCCAGAACTTTGAGAAATAAATGTTTGTTGTTTTCAGACTCACAGACATAGAAAACAAACTTATGGTTATCAAAGGGGAAAGGAGGGGGGAAGGGGAAGGGATAAATTAGAATTTGGGAGTAATACACACACACTACTGTATATAAAACAGATAAACAACAAGGACCTGCTGTATAACACAGGGAACTATACTCAGTATTTTGTAATAACCTATATGGGAAAAGAATCAGAAAAATATAACAATCACTTTGCTGTATACCTGACACTAACACAACATTGTAAATTGTAAATACTTCAACCAAAAAAAAATTTAAATGTTTGTTGTTTAAGGCACCCTATCTTTGGTATCCTGTTATAGCACCCTGAACTGACTAGGACAACAACTTATCGAAATTATTCTGTAATTATAGAATTTGCTGACAGCACCTCATTGTACCAAAATCTATTGTCTGTGCTCAGTTACTAAGTTTTAGAAATGCATCAATGTATTCAATCAAATTCATCAAATGTATTCAATCCTACACCTACTTACACCTGGAAGTAGCCTTGAAGTAGCTTGGTTCTCTTGATCTTCAGTCATGTATTCATTTTGACATTATCCAAAGCTTTTCCCAACTGGTATATCTTTATCTACTCCTGCATCAACCACTTTATAAACAATGATCTTGCCTAGCCCGTGAACAGTGCCTTTTATTACCTTACAATAAGTGGATTTGCTCACTTTTCATTTTGTGGTGGTAGACCATGATGCAGTGGAGACCTCAGGCCAACAGGAGCCAGTGAACACACAGTATAAGGACCCCTGAATAATTGGGCAACCACAAAACAGTAAAAAATGATTATTTCAGGGAAATAGTCTAGTTGAACTGTTAAGCTTGACTTTACTGTAATAGAATCGTTTGAAAGGTAATTGTGGTTCCAGGTACTCCCTTTGATATATATTTTCAGAACTCACCCATTTCTAATTTTTGCTTCAAAATTTTATAGTCTTTTCAAATTAGGTTATGTAACTATCTTAATTTACTTTTAGATTGAATTGTTAAGGTGAATAATTTTATTTTGATTTGAACGTGCCCAGAAAGCCTATTTTTGGTGTGAAATATCAAAGTATGTTTTTCTTCCTTACATGAAAATAGCTTGCAGATTTGGTTGACATTTGATATAAAGTGATTTCTATAGTTTGAGGCACAAGTGAACTTTAATTTTAACCTTGTAATGATTATACATGTTTATGGAAAATGAGTTGAAATGTAGAACTGCAATCATTGTCTGCATTTCCAGGCTTTGCCAGGCCTAAATGCCTTTTTATTGAGAGAATTTTCCATGCCTTTAGGTTACTAAGCATCAAAATAATGTAAACTGGTACATTTTTATTTGGTTGACTCTGTAGCCAAGAAGGCAGTGACTAGGAGCTTTTTTCACCATATCATATTTTTCATGGGCTTTGCCTATGGATCTTGGAATACAATGGTGGCATATCAGGAAAAGGGGAATAAACCATTCTAAAAAATGGCCTGGCTTAGGGCTCATGCTCAGAAGGGAGGTCAGCAAGCAAAGTTAAGGTAATTGAGAACACAGTGTTCATAATTAAAAGGCCCTGCCTGGTGGTTGGGTGCCTAGCAGCAAATGAAACCCTTATAGTTAGGCTGGTGGTACTCTCTTGAGTCCAAGGGGAGCTCAAACAGTTTTAAATAAAACTGGGACAGGACCTAACTCTGAAAGGAGAGGGAGCTGGCTAGAGCCAGGCAGGCTTGCAGGATCCTGGCCAAACTGGCTAGAGTTTAGGATACTGGTCCTAGAGATATTTGGAACACAAAGTAGGAAGAGTGGTAAAACCCAAATATACAGAATTTGCACAGGTGGAGGAGACACAAAGGCTGAGGTTTAGTGATTCAGTTATGGGGATTCCAGCTAACTCTAGACCCCACTGATTACCTCGGAGATGGTCTCTCAGTGTGAGGCTCATTGGCTTAAGGGCCAAGGAGGCTGGAGCCTATGGTTGAGGATCCTCAGTGACTAGTGATGAATAAGCAGAAATAGAATCCCATGAGGAATCTAGAACAAATATTTTCCCCTCGGTCAATGGACTGGTTTTACAGTTTTCCGTTTCATTGGGCTGATTAATTGGCTCAGTTCATCTTATACTTCAGGATTATATGGACGTAATCTAAATACATGGTATTTTCTTCTTCTACATGACCTTGAGCCCTTACAGGCTGAATTCTGAACCATTTTTCATCTGATGTACTTAGAGCTATACAGTAGAGTCTGTTTGATATTATGCAAATTTTTAAATATTGGGGTCATGGCCAAACTAATTTCAAGTAAAATTTTTGGAATTTTTCATTAAAGTATAAAGTACCACCAGGAAAGGTTTTCAGTGTGCAACTCATCAATGTTGACAAACTGGACACGCCTAGATCAAGGAAGAGACTATTACCAGCACCCCAGGAGCCTCTTTAGTTCCTTCTACTTACTAACTCCCAAAGAATAACAGCTCTCTTGGTGATAGATAAGTTCTGTATGTTTCTCTACTTTATGTGAAATGAATCATATAATATGGATTCTTTCATGTCTGGTTTGTTTGGCTCAGTATTATGCTTGTGAGATTCCTCAATGTTGCTGTTACTCATAGATCATTTATTATCTTGGGTAATGCTGTATTCCATTGTATAAACATATCATAATTCCTTTTAGCGCTTCTATTGGTGAACATTTAGGTAGCGTCTTCTGTTGGTGCTGTTATGTATAGTGGTGTTATGTATGGTGTTGCTATGAATATTCTAGTAATGTCTTTTGGTAAACATATGCACACATTTCTGTGGATATTACAGAGTGGAATTGGTGCGTCATGTATCAGTGAAACAATGTTTTCTAAAGTTTGTAATTTTATTAATTAACCAGTCCCCAAGATTTTCTATCACCATACGTATATCACAGATGTGTCCCTGTCCTTGCTTTACCTGGCCTACTATTCTATTGGCCTATTTTTGGCCAAAGTTTTAATACATGGAGGCTTAATTATGTGCTTCTTTCCTCTGTTATACATTTACAATTTCCCAAATATTCACTCTGAAGTATAAGTGCTGTAATTTTTTGAAGAGATAAAGAATAAGCAGCCCTTTTATAGTTTAAAAATTTATAACTAAGTATATTTTAGTTTTCAGATTTTATCCACAAGTGATACAGAAGAAATATTGACATAATATAAGTTGTTCTCCTTTTTAAAAGTTGCCCGTGCTAAAATCTGACATTTCAGAACAAGTAAATACATAGGTATTTATTCATATTAAAACACTACCTTTCTTTACAAAGGGATCAACTCCAATCTTTTAAAACTTTATTCTAAAAACAAACTTTATTTTTAGGGCAGTTTTAGATTTACAGAAAAATTGAGAGGATAGTACAGAGAGTTCTCATATATCCTCCACAGAGTTTCTCCTATTATTAATATTTTACAAGTATGGTACACTTGTCACAATTAATGAACTGATACTGAAACATCATTATTAACTAAAGTCTATAGTTTATTCAGATTCCTATAGATTTTAAGTAAGGCCCCACCTCTCCCCGTCCACCCCCCAATTCCATCTAGGATACTACATTCCATTTAGTTATCATGTCTCCTTAGGCTCCTCTTGGATGTGACAGTTTTTTAAGATTTTCCTTGTGTTTCATGACCTTGAGAGTTTTGAGGAGTAATGGTCAGGTATTTTGTAGAATGTACCTCAATTGGGATTTTCCTGATGTTTTCCTCCTCTTTTAGTTAAAAAAAATTAATTGTGGTAAAAAAAACATATAACATAAAACTATGTTAACCTTTTTTCCCAATTTGGACACATCCATCATGTCACATAGTTACCAATTTTTTTTTTTGGTGAGAACATTTAAGCGCACAACACTGTATTATAAACTATAATTACTGTGCTGTAATTAGATCCTCAGAACTTATTCATCTTGTAACTGAAAGTCTATACTCCTTGAGCAGCATTCCTATTTCTTCCATCTCCTGATGCCTGGCAACCACTGTTCTACACTCTGGTTCTATGAGTTTAACTTTAGATTCCACGTATAAGTGCGATCATACAGTATTTGTCTTTCTATGCCTGGCTTAGCATGATGTCCTCCAGATTCATCTATGTTGTGACAGACGGCAAGCTTTCCTTCTTTTTATGGCTGGATAATATTCCAATTTTCTACAGACACACACATATATATGTATACATATGTGTATATATATATAGGCTATTATGAATAATGCTGCAATGAACATATGAGTGCAGATATCTCTTCAAGATAGTGATTTCATTTCCTTTGGATATATAACCAAAAGTTGGATTGCTGGATCATATGGTAGTTCTTTTTTTTTTTTTTTTTTTTTGAGGAATTTTCACATGGTTTTCCATAGTGGCTGCCCAATTTACATTCCCGCTAACAGTGCAAGTGTTCTCTTTTCTCCACACCTTTGCCAAAATTTGTGAGCTCTTTTCTTTTTGTTATTAACCGTCTCATTGTGGTTTTGATTTGCATTTCTCTGATCATTAGTGATACTGAGCATCCTTTCATATACCTGTTGGCCATCTATATGTCTTCTTTGGAAAAAATTTCTGTTAAGGTCCTTTGCCCATTTTATAATTGGGTTATTGGGTTTTGTTTTGTTTTCTTAACATCTGTATTGGAGTATAATTGCTTTACAATGGTGTGATAGTTTCTGCTTTATAACAAAGTGAATCAGCTATATGTATACATATATGCCCATATCTCTTTCCTCTTGCGTCTCCCTCCCTCCCACCCTCTCTGTGGCACCCCTCTAGGTGGTCACAAAGCACCGAGCTGATCTCCCTGTGCTCTGTGGCTGCTTCCCGCTAGCTGTCTATTTTACATTTGGTAGTGTATATATGTCCATGCCACTCTCTCACTTTGTCCCAGCTTACCCTTCCTCTCGCCAGTGACTATTGCATTTTATGAGTACCTTATGTTTTTTGGATATTAACCACTTACCAGATGTATCTATTTTCTCCCATTTCATAAGTTGCCTCTTAATTTCATTGATTATTTCCTCTGTCGTACAGAAGATTTTTAGTTTGAGTAGTCCCACCAAACCCGAAGTTTTATGGTTTCTGATCTTACATTTAAGTCTTTAATCCATTTTGAGTAAATGTTTGTGTATGGTGTAAGATAGGGGTCCAATTTCACTCTTTTGCCTAGTGTTTTTTCAAGACTGTTTATTGATGAGGCAATCCTTTCCACATTGTGTATTCTTGGCACTCTAGTCAAGATTAGTTAAGCATACATGTGTGGGTTTGTTTTAGGGCTCTCTATTCTGTTCCATTGGTCTGTGTGTCTGTTTTTTATGCCAGTGCAATACTGTTTTGATTGCTATAGCTTTGTAATATAATTTGAAATCAGGAAGTGTGATACCTCCAGGTTTGTTTTTCTTTCTCAAGATTGCTTTGGCTATTCAGGGAGTTTTGTGGATCCACATGAATTTTATAATTGTTTTACTTCTATTTCTATGAAAAATGACATTTCAATTTTAATAGAGATTGCATCAAATCTGTTGATCACTTTGGGTAGTATGAATATTTAACAATATTAATTCTCTCTTCAGTCCATGAACATGGCATATATTTTCATTTATTTGTGCCTTCTTCAATTTCTTTCATCAGTGTTTTATAGTTTTTAGTATACAGCTCTTTCACTTCCTTAGTTAAATTTATTCCTAAGTATTTTATTCTTTTTTGATGGTATTGTAAATGGAATTTTTTTTCTAATTTCTTTTTTGGATAGTTTGTTGTTCAATAAAGAAATGCAACTGATTTTTTTATATTGATTTTGTATCTTACAACTTTACTGAATTTGGTTATTAGTTCTAACAGTTTTTTGATGGAGTTTTTTGGGTCTTCTATAAATAAAATTTTGTCACCTGCCACACGGAGACAATTTTACTTCTTCCTTTCCTACTTGGATGCCTTTTATTTTTTTTTCTTCCCTGATTTTTTTTAGCCAGAACTTCTATGAATATGTTGAATAAGAGTGGTGAGAGTGAGAACCTTCGTTTTGTTTCTAATCTTGGGGGAAAATCTTTCATCTGTTCACCATTAAGTATGATGTTAATTGTGGGCATGTCATATATGGCCTTCATTATGTCGAGGTACATTTCTTCTAAACCTTCTATACTAAGTTGTTGAGTTTTTTTTTTTTTTTAATGAATAGATATTCAATTTTGTCAAGTGCTTTTCTAAATCTATTGAGATAATCCCATGGTTTTTATCCATCATTCTATAAATGTGGTATATCACAATGACTTGTGTATTTTGAACCATCTTTGCATCCCAGGGATAAATCTAACTTGATGATATGTGTGTTTATTTTAATATGCTGTTGAATTCAGTTTGCTAGTATTTTATTTTGAGAATTTTTGCATGTGTGTTCATCAAATATATTGGTTTGTGGTTTTCTTTTCTTGTACGATTCTTGTTTGGCTTTGGTATGAGGGTAGTGCTGACCTCTTAAATGAGTTTGGAAGTGTTTCCTGCTCTTCAGTTTTTTGAAGGAGTTTGAAAAGAGTTGGCATTAATTCTTCTATAAATGTTTGGTCAAATTTACACATGAAGCCATCTGGTTCTGTGTTTTTCTTTGTTGGGATTTTTAAATTTTTTAGTACTGCTTCAATCTCCTTACTGGTTAATGTCTGTTCAGATTTTCTCTTCATGATTTAGTCTTGGTAGGTTTATTGTTTCTAGGAACTTACCCATTTATTCTGTGTTATCCAATTTGTCAATATATAATTGATAGCAGTCTCTTATGAGCCTTTGTGTTTCTGTAGTATCAGTTGTATTTCTCTTCTTTCATTTATACAATTATTTTTTTTAGCCTCCTCTCTTTTTTTCTTGGTTGGTCTACCTAAAGTTTTGTCAAGTTTGTTTATGTTTTCAAAAAATCAACTCTTAGTTTTGTTGACCTTTCCTGTTTTCTCTCTAGTCTCTATTTTATTTATTTTTCCTCAAGTCTTTATCATTTTCTTCTGCTTACTTTGGGCTTAGTTTGTTCCTTTTTTTCTAGTTTCATGAAATGTAGAATTAGATAGCTTAATTTGGGATCTTTCTTTTTTCTTAATGTAAGCAGTGATCACTACAGACTTTCTTTTTAGAATTGCTCCTTCTACATCTCATAAGTTTTGGTATGTTGTTTTTCATTTTTGTTTGTTGCAAGATATTTTTTGATTTCTATTTTGATTTTTTCTTTGATGCATTGGTTATTCAGTAATGTGTTGTTTAATATCCTAATATTTGTGAATTTTCCAGTTTTCCTTCTGTTATTGATTTCTAGTTTCATACCATTGTGGTCAGGAAAAATATTTGATATGATTGTAATCTTCTTAAATTTGTTAAGACCTGTTTTGTGGCCTAAGATATCATCTATCCTGGATAATTTTCCATGTGTGCCTAAGAACAGTGTGCATTCTTCTGCTGTTGGATGGAATGTTCTATGTATGTCTTTTAGATTTTTTTTTTAGTCTATAGTGTTATTAAAGTTTGTTGATTTTCTCTCTGGATGATGTATCTGTTGTTGAAAATGAGGTACTGAAGTACCCTACCATTATTGTATTGCTGTCAATTTCTCCCTTCTGTTCTGTGAATATTGGCTTTAAATATTTAGATGCTCCAAAATTGGGTGCATATATATTTATAATGGCTATATCTTCTTGATGAATTAATTTTTTTCATTATATAGTGACATTCTCTTGTGACTGATTTTGACAGAAAATCTATTTTTTTTCTGTTATAAGTTTAGCTACCCCTGCTGTCTTTTGTTTACTAATTACATGGTATATCTTTTTCTACCCCTTCACTTTCAACTCATATGTGTCCTTAAATCTAAAGTGAGTCTTTGTTAGACAGCATAGAGTTGGATTCTGTTTATTTATTTATTTATTTTTTTAGTCTCTTCATTTGCTCTATGTCTTTTGATTGAAGAATTTAAGCCACTTACATTTAAACTAATTATTTTAGTGAAGCACTTACTTTTGTTATTTTTCTAATGTTTTCCATCTGCTTTATAGTTCTTTTGTCTCTCTTTTCTTTTTTTGTTTTTCTCCTTTGTGATTTGTTGGTTTTTTTGTAGTGGTATGTTTTGATTCCTTACACTTTATCTTTTTGTATCTACTAGAGGTTTCCTCTTTGTGGTTGCCATAAGGTTTACATAAAACTTCTCATAAGTCTGTGTTAACTTGATAGCAACTTAACCTCAGTTAAATACAAAAACTCTATACTTCTCCACATTTTATGTTATGTCTTTTTATTCTGTTTCTCCATTAACAGATTATTATAGCTACAGTAATTCTAAATGCTTTTGTCTTTTAATTTTTATACGAGTGTTGAAAGTGATTTATGCACCATAATTACAGTATTGGAGTATTCTGAGTTTGACTATATATTTACCTTTACTGGTAAGTTTTATACTTTCATATGTTTTTATGTTGTTACTTAGTGTCCTTCCATTTCAACTTGAAGAACTCTCTTTAACGTTTTTATAAAGCATGTCTAGTGGTGGTGAACACCGTCAGCTTTTTTTTGAATGGGAATCCTTTATCTCTTCTTCAGCTCTGCTGGGTATAATATTATTATTTTTTTCCTTTGAGCACTTTGAGCACTTTTACTATATCATCCCACTCCCTCCTGGGTTGCAGGATTTCTCATGAGAAGTATACTGATAACCTTATATGTGATGAGTCTATTCTCTTGCTACTTTCAAAATTCTCTTTGTCTTGGAGAATTAATTTGTAATGTTTCTAGGGGTAATCTTTGGGTTGATCTTGTTTTGGGTCCTTTGAGATTCATGTATCTTGATGCCCATATCCCTCCCATGATTTGGGAAGTTTTCAGCCATGATTTTTAAAATTGCTTTCTACCTCTTTCTCTCTCTCTTCTTGGACTCCCATAATGCTTGATGGCAACCCATAAGTCCCATGTGTTTTCTTCACCCTTTTTAAATTCTTTTTTCTTTTTGTTCTTCTAACTGGCTAATTAATTTCAAATGACTTATTTTTGAATTAGCTGAGTATTTCTTCTGCATGATCGAGGCTGCTGTTGAGCTCTCTATTGAATGCTTCAGTGCTGTTATTGTATTCTTCATCTCCAGGATTTGTGCTTGGTTTTTTTTTTATGGTTTTTATTCCTTTATTAAATGTCTTGTTTTGTCCATACATTGTTTTCCTTATGTCATTTAGCTGTCTATCTGTGCTCTCTTTCATCTCATTGAGCTTCTATATGATGATCATTTTGGATTCTTTGTCAGGCAATACATCAGTCTCCATTTCTCTGGGGTTGGTTATTGGAGTTTCATTAGGTTCTTCTGGTGGTGTCAGGTTTACCTGATTCTTTGTGATCCATGTAGCCCTGTTTTGGTGTCTGTGCATTTGAAGAAGTCAACACCTCTTCTAGTTTTTACAGATTGCCTTTATCAGGCACATACCTTCTGTTGGGTCTCTGGGATGATGATATTTTCTCCAGGATCACAATCGAGTGTGGTTGGAGCTGGGTCACATGGCTGCTGCTGGGCCCAAAGTGAGTTTCACAGTTGGTAGGTCTGTTATCAGGTGTACAGTTGAGTGTGGTTCTCTTTGGGTCTCTGGGATGGCTCCTGACAGATCACTGACAGGTCTTAGGGTAGGAAGGATTGAGCTCAGACTACAGTTGAGAGGGGCTAGAAGGAAGTCACAGGGCTGCTTCATGGTCCGTGGCTTGCGCCAAGGTCTGCAGTGTGCCTCTGGGGGTGTGGAAAGGCATGCCTCCTACTAGGTTTTTGGTTGGGCATGACTTCCCCAGGAATATGGCCAAGTGAGCCTGGGACCAGGTTACAGTGCTGCTTCAGAACCTGCAGTTGGGTTGATGTTGGCAGCCCTGCCTCCAGGGGGGCATAGTCACGTATGACTCCCAGTAGGCCCCTGTGTGGTCAGGAGGGCTCCCGGACTTAGCTGTGAGGGGTTGGAGCTCAGTTACAGGGCTGCTTCAAGATCCACAGTTGGACCATGGTCAATGGGCCTACGTCAGGGGACACAGATGAGCCTTGGTGAGTTCCTGGGAGGGAAGGAGTGTTTCTGGCCCATGGCTGAGAGAGGTTAAAACTGAGTTACAGGGACATTTCAGGGTCTACAGGACTGAGGTTGGAGGGCCTGCTTTGGGACATGGATGGGCAGGACTGGTGGCTAAGAGGACTTGGAGCAGGTTTACAAGACCCTCAGGGTCCACAGCCAGAACCAAGGTCAATGGGCCTGTTACCCAAGCCATGGGCAGGCATGACTTCTAAATTTCTTGGCAGATGGTGCTGGTGGCAGGACCATGGCCAAACGAGGCTGTAGTCAAGTCCACACGGGGACAGGGTTGTTTATAGGGCTGTAGCTGAGATTAGAGTCAACAAATCTGCTACCTGGGCTCAGACCTACCTCTTCAAACAACCCTTCTTTGTCTTGGGTTCCATCATTGTTTCAGAATCTTCTACCTGAATCCCAAAACTCCCCCAAAGGCAATTTTGTCCATGGATGGCTGTCGAATTACTGTTGCTCAGGGGGAATATGAGCAGGGGACCTCATATGTCACCATCTTGCTGATGTCCTCTCCCATTTTAACCATTTTTGAGTGTATAGTTCAGTAATTAACTATATTCACATTGTTGTGTAACAGATGGCTGGAACTTCTTGATCTTGCAAAACTGAAACTGTATACCCATTGAACAGCAACTTCCCAACTCCACTGTCCCAAGATTCTTTTAATTACTGTTTCCCAGTAGACTTAAAATATAACTCTGATGATTTTGTATGAGACAGGAAAGAATATTTATTGAAAGCCTATCATGTGCCAGGCATTTTGTCAGCTATTTGCAAATATGTTTTCTTATTTAGTTCTTACAACAGTAGAGTGGAGCTGTACTTACTGTCCCTATTTTTCAGATTTGGGAACCTTGGCTTTGTTGAGTAAACTGCTGAGGGTTCCATAGCAACTGATGAAGCTGATATTGATACTAAACTGCACCTGTGGGAATGCAAAGTCAATGCTCTTTCTTGCATAATATTTTATCAACAGCTTCCTAAGATTCTGCTTATTACATATCATAATTGGACAAATGGATAAATATCTGCCTAGAGGAAAGATTTTTATAAATGAAGTTATGTCTCTAAATCAGTGGAGGGATTAAAATCTTTGAGGAACTGAAGAGAGAATCTGAATACTTAAATACATATTTTATTAATTCAGTAGACTCTGTAGAGGTTGTATTTTAAATGTTCAGCATTTTAGAGCTGGAAAACCCTCTGCCTCAGGGTCTGCTGCACTCTGGACCATTTCACATTCCATTCCCGTGACTGACTGATGTGCATGACTATGACAAACGCTTGGCAACCTCACTGGGCGGGGCCTGAAAGTGTGAGGACTCAGACTGTCATTAAACTGGGGCCTGGTGCCAAGGACTGAGTGCATGCTGGAGACCCTGCTCCAAGTTCCACCACCCTATTGGCCAAGGCACAAGTGCAAACTGTGCTTGTGAATTTATCATAAATTACTTTTTAATGGAACATTTTAAATCAGACAAAGAAAATGCTTTCCCTCCGGAATGGAATCCCACCCTACTGCAGTCTGAGTCTGACCTGATAAATAATCGGGCAGACTACTGAGGGAGATTACAAACGATATCTCTCAAAGGGTTTTCAAATGTGGATAATCATCTGTCCATGATGAGCACAAGGTAGAGTTGTGTCTATGAATCTGAAAAGGCCGCCGTGTTGTAAATGAAACATTTCACTAATAGGAAGGAGAAATAGTCTTCGGTTCTCAGCTTTCCAGCAACTCTCCTTGTGACCTTAAACAAGTAGCTTGAATTCTGTCACCATATGGTGACATCTCCAGAAAGGGGGTCCTCACCTTTAGATCCTTCTGGCACCTAGATATCCAGGAATCAACACTAACTAAATTAGGATGAGGTTGGACTAAAATGTGTTCAGTGGAAAGCTAGAGCCATGGGAGCTAAGTAACTATTCTAAGGTGTTTTGTAATAAGTTGAGTAAAGTGAGTAGAACAAAATTAACATTTTTTTAAATGCTAAGATTTCTCAGAGACTTTAATGTGCGAAAGAGCAGAGTGATTTTTCAGGAATTAACTCGGTTAAGTGTTTCCCAAACACACTTGACCATGAAACCCATTTTATGCAACATATCATAGATTTAGTGTTCCCCGAAATATTTTATGATGATCGCAGATTTCAAGCACAGTATTATAGCATCTAGCTTTGAAAATTCAGTGCGTCTATGTTTTATAAATAGTCCTACTTATTTTAATCTATCAAGGAATGTAGGAACATTTATTTGTTCATTAATTCAATAAGATTTTAGCACCTTTTATGTGCTAGGATAGTGCTAAGTGTTGCAAATAAGTCAGTGAATAAGTATGTCAATAACACAATTTCTCCCCTCATTAAGCTTATTTTAGTGCCAGGGAGAGGCAATAAACAAGTCAACATATAAATAACATATAACTTATATAAATAACATAAATATAACATATAAATAACATAACTGTGTGCTATGTAGAAAGTAAAGATAGAATACTGGATTAACTTTAGAGATTTGCTATAAATAAATCTAATAATAGAATTTAGCAGAAGTGAAACTATGTGATTTCTGAAGCTAGGTCATAAAAGACCATACTGCTTTCTTTGATTCTCTTGGAATGGCCACTCCCTGGTTGCTTTCTCATAGGATGTCTCCTCTGGCAACCCCTGCTCTGGAAATCCGAAATCACAAGAAGTCAAATGTAGGTGCTCTGATTAACAGTCCCAGTTGCCTAAGTCCTTTGAACCATTTCAGCCCAAATGCCCAAGATGTCAGTGAAAATGCCTCCATATAACTTGAGTGCTCAGGTATGCAAGTTACTCCTGGCCATTTGGGTCTTCCTAACTGAGGCTCCAGGAAAAGAAATAAGATATCCCTACTGTACTCCGTCAATTCCTGACCTACAGAATCCTTGAGCATGATATGTTTTTTGTTCTATGCTATGAGGGTAGTTTATTTAAGAGCAGTAGAATATGTAACAAGGGTCATACCTCTATTCCTTAAGGTCACATCTCGGAGAATGGCCATGATTTGCCATGAGTTGCTTCAAAACCTCATATGTCACTTCTTATTTCAGAGTTTAGGTGACAAATATGAGGTTAAATGGCATCTAAGAAATGCTTAGTTGTCTTATGCCATGGTGAGGGTAACTCAAAAGCTGTGCCTTGCTTTTGTGTCAACTGTCAGTGGCTTGTGGAACCCCAAACTTGATTCATTCAGTGCCATGAAAGTGAATCTGTCTTTAAGGACTTCTTCATAATAAACATCATAAGAGACTGATATATTAAATAGGTTGCCTACTTATTAACTCATAGTGATTTACAGCAAAGTCTGAACTTAGATACTCATGTTGGCTGTTCTGTCATCTCTGTTCAGAAATCTCTATTCAGGAAATCATATTTTTGAGACACCATGAAATTGGAACAAGAGTTGTTTGATTGATTTAAATGGCTAATAAAATTAAGCTGTGATAACCTATCCATTCCCATAAGAGGCATGAATATCTTACAGTACAAAACATTGAATTTAATTAACTGGCTACTTCTTCTCTGCATAGTACTAGGGAATCACTATAAATTTTGGTTCACTGAAGATATTTTTTCTGTTCTATGCTGATCCTCGCACAATTTTGAGGTATACATACATTCTTAAAAATATCCCAATGCCATTAGTCGTATTAGCCTAAGATCTTTCTTTACACCTGAAAGCCATTCTATCTCTTTAAGATGATTTTGAATATATCTCATCTCCTAGTTCATACAATTGATTCAATTATTCAAATTCCCAATACTCTGGGAGCCAATTAAATCTTTATTGGGAAGGGTGGTATATTTGTAATTAAATGGGATTTTGAGAAGGTGCTTTTCCTAAAAATCCTATGAAGCCAATACGTAGGACAGAATTTTCCAAATAAATCTATAAAATATTATTTTATATTTTCTTTTAAATGGACATTAAAAAGTAGAGTCAACTCACAGAACATGAATGTGATCTTTGATAACATTGCTCTTTATAATATAACATTCTTTATTTGAATGAAGACTTTGGAACTTATCCTTAATGGCTTTGATGGCAACTTATAGCACCCACATTTCCATTCCCACTAACCCCTACAACCAGTCCAATAAACTTTAAAAAACTTAAATTAGAAACTTAAATTCTTTCTCAAGCAGAGGATATTTCCCTGCTACTAAAATGAAAATCAACATAGCTATGCAATTATTTCACGTATGAAGATAACTCTTTAGTCTCTCAGTACTAGTTCTGTGTAGTTGTTACAGTCATAGTAAGAAAGTATATGGTCTCCAAAGGACTTCAGATTCAACAGCCTGCAATCATGACTATGTACATATTTATTTGTAAGCAGAGTGTTCATCTTTGATTATCGTAAAAGACCTAATGTCCCCTTTGGCTGACATCCTAAAAGAAGAAAAGAATAAATAATAATTAAGGAGAAATAAGTAGACATTTATGCAGTCTATACATCTCACATAATCATAAAAACTGTAAGGAGACAAAGCTAGCAGATCATTCTGTCCATCATTCCAAATATATTGGATTATTCTTTATTCAGTGTGCTTGATTTTGCAGTAATTATCCTTCTGTTGCTTCATTTAGGGGCTCATTCCATAGTATAAAAAACTTTTTAATTAGGAAAAAGTAGACTTAGTTTTTAGCATGAACTTTATTGTGCTTAAAATATGGTATGTTGAATACAAAGAGATTGATGTAACTGTACAAAATCCAGGTAGATTTTAGGAAATACAGAAAAATAGGTTTTAAGAATTCCATTCATATCAAACTTTCTTTGTTGTTTTGGTATTTGGTGAGTTTGAAATGATTAGAAGTCAAATGATCTGTACACTGAATTTCTTTCAGGCACTCATTTTCCAAAGTTCTACTGATTTCATGTTGAGTGAGAGCTGGAGAGTTAACTTGTCTCTGGTTTACAGAGTTGAGGTGTTTTCCAGGGGAGACTGGCTATTTGGCATGTTTATCCAGATTGAATCAATAGGGAATAACAGGAGAAAAGAAGATTGTAGTGTTAAAAGAAAATAGATATTAGAGCTGGAGAAGCAGGATGGATGTCAGGCACAGTGTGAGGAAGCACAATCTGCTGGAAGACTATACTTGAGGTCTGAATACAGGAGAATCCAGGAACAGGTTTGGATTCCAGATTCAAAATAGTTTACAGTTAGAGCTTAGAATGAAGACTGTAGACATTAGGAGGGTGTAAGTGGCTTGTTTTCATGCTGTGCTGCCTGTGTGGTGCTGGGGTGAGTTTATAAACTTAGAGGAACTTGTAGGTCAGACAGCCTTAAGACAAAGCTGAAAAATACCTTAATTCCCAAAGCATTTTATTGTGAAATTGGCCCAGGTATTTATAATATTACTTTATACTTCAAGAATGACTAAAAAGGGGTTCTAATAGATAGAAAAAATGCAGGACCATATTTTGGGTAAAGTCCCCGGCTCCATTTTTTTCCTAAGCTGGCATGCTGTGTACATTTCCCCCTCTTTCAAATCGCTTTAATGATGCAACCCGCTCTCTTTCCTTCGTGGCTATTATTTTGGACCAGGTACTGGGCAAGCAACGGATAAAAGCAGATATGCTTTCTGTCCCTATGAAGTATAAAATTCTAGTAAGAGAGATAGGGATTAAATCTGGGGATTGTGTAACATTTAGTAGTTCTGGGGGTAGGTACATGGGTGCTTGTTATATTTTTGAATGCATAATAATGAGTTAACATTTGTAAAGTACCTATTCTGTGCTAGATACTGTGTTAGATGTTTTACATGTGTTAACCAATTTGATCCTCACAATATTTTATGATCCTATGAGATAGGTAGTTACTATGTTCATTTCCAGGTGAAGATATTCAGACTTAAAAAGATGAAATAATTGTCCCAGGTGTACATGACTTGGAACAAAGGCAGGCCTTAAATTTATAGTTGGGAGAAGAACATCTCTCCCTTCTCTCTACCCGCTTTGCCCCCACTGCTTTCCAAGGACAAACTAATCCGAATTGGAACAAAGTTTAAGTTATAGCTGGTTAGTACCTTGGATAGCTCCCAGGGCACAGTTCCCAGATGAAGTTCAAGGCCTCATTGGGTCTTTTATTCTCAGAGCTTCCCAGCTATCTGGTGGAGTTTGCCTTCTACCTGTCCCCCTTCGATGAGTTTCTGAATATTAAAGAGGCTCAGCCAACTTCATTTAGTAACTCATTCATCAACACTTATTTAAGAAAATGCTATAATGGAAGGGTGCAAGGGGTATATATCGAGGCAAATATGCCAGTACAATGTCCGTGATGAGGGTGATTTCTCCTCAGTTTCCTCCAATACCCCTCGCCCTCCAGTACACACATCACCCATTAGAAGAGAAAGGCAGAGCGCTTTAGCTAGTAAGGTAGTATACAGAGATTCAATGACCCCAGGAGCTCTGGCAGACTTGTAATAACACATTTTGAACGGTTAATCAGGAGTTTAACCAACAAGGATTAAAAGTAGAAATTTAAAGTAATTTAACAACATGGGGTATAATTGGTTTCTTTTGTGCTTTGCTCAGTTCAGCCAAAGATATCACGTAATCATGCATTTGCTCTAAAATACATTTTGCTTTTCTTCACAGAACTTCAGTGAACAATCTAGCCATATATATATAGTCTATTTATAAACATACCTGATTCTGACCTGATTATGTATAGAAGAAAACATCATTTCATTGCTTTATCCATGAGCAGGAATAATGAGAGAAAAATGCCTGATTCATCTTTTTTATTTTTCTGGGGAAAAAAAAATGCTGCCACTTCTTCTTTTCGTATGCACGTAGTAGTTGTTCTGCCTCAAAATTTCCCATTAACTGATTAGTTTTCTGTATATTTGTTCTTTCCAAACCCCAAAAGAAGTACCAAAGAATATAACAAATTAAAAATAACGTGTGGGCTTCAGACTCTCCCTTCTTTGATGTCACTGTTAAACCAGATGTGTGCTATGCATCAGAAGTTTTATTCTGTTCTATAATCCTGTTGGCAAACTCTTGTATCTGTTCCTTATCATATTCTGGAAGGCATTCCATGAAGCAACTTTGAAACAGTGGGAAAAACAACAAAAACAGATCAAGAATCTCATGAAACAGCTTTTCAAAGAAAAAATAAAAATAAAATCCCCCATATTTTGCGTAGTCTAAAGTATCTTGATTTTAGTTTGGAATCTTTGCTACAATTGGGCAACAGTACTAATGAAACCAGTCTGCTCTACTTCATTTGTTCCTTGCAAGAGAGAGGAAATTATTGGTCTAATTTACATATGTGTTAACTGATGCTTACAGAAGATAAATTCACTCAAAGCAGGTGAGGTTAAGTATTCTGACTTCCTTGCTGAGCTATTTCTACTTCACTAATATGCTTTATCTATAATAAAGCTAAATTATGTTTTAACATGAAGCAGAATATCATGAATTAAAAGATGAGGCAAAAACAATAACGAAACCAAAAATAAGCATTAAATATTCAAGTGTCTATGGTTGATTGAATTAGATGATCCTAAAAATGTTCAGAGCTTAATATCATATGCCACCTACTGTAAAACTAAATCTTAAAATTTAGCCCAATGTAGAGAAATAGCCTTATTGGATTATAGAAAAAAGAAAAGCATGCTACATTTATATTAACATGAGCTACATTAAAAACATATTATTGATTAAAAGATACATTTCCATCATAAACACTGCGAATTTATAGTCAATTGTTATTAAATAAATGGACATTTCTAATATCCCTGAGTCCCTTCTTTTAAAAAGGTTAAACAGTCTTTAGTGTCTTATACCATTACTTATTTGTTTTAACATAACTATCCACATAAATAGTGCAAAAGTGTTCATATCTGTGAGATCATAAACCCTAACTTAGGATATGAAAGTTGGAGAAGTTCCCAAGATCGAGAGCAGAATGCCCCGAGTTCACCTCCTCTCAATAAAATTACAACTATTTATAGAACAACTATTTTTTTTAACATCTTTATTGGGGTATAATTGCTTTACAATGGTGACGTACCTGTCCAGTTTTCACAGCAGCACTTACTGAAGAGGCTGTCCTTTCTCCACTGTGCATTCCTGCCACCTTTATCAAAGATAAGGTGACCGTATGTGCATGGGTTTATCTCTGGGCTTTCTATCCTGTTCTATTGATCTATCTTTCTGTTTTTGTGCCAGTATCATACTGTCTTGATTACTGTAGCTTTGTAGTATAGTATAGAACAACTATTGATGAAAAAGACCAAAACCTACTGTAAAAGCTCTTCTACAGCTAAAGATATAAAGAAGGAAAGAAAATGAGACAGGTAGGATGGGGAGGGTTGCAGTATAGTCAAGACCCATACCCCTGGGTTGAACCCACAAACAGGAGAACAATTATAAAGTCAGAGTTTCTCCCCAGGGAACAAGGGGTCTGAGCTCACATTGGGTTCCCCAGCCTGGGAGTCCTGCACCTAGAAGATGAGCCCCCAGAACATGTGGCTTTGAAGGCCAGCAGGGTTTGCTTTTATGGGAGCCAGGGGCCTGTGGGAAATGGAGACTCCACTCTTAAAGAGCTCACACAAAATCCTACAAGATCCAAGACCCAGGGCAGAAGCAATAATTTGAAAGGATCCTGGGTCAGACATAACTCCTGATCTTGGAGATCTCCTGGAGAGACAGGAGACAACTGGAGCTCACCCTGGGGACATAGACACTGCTGGAAGCCACTTTTGGGAGCTTGATCTGCCACATGGACACTGGAGTTAGCAAGTGCTTCTTTGGAGTCCTCCCTCTAGCTTATTAACCTTGGGATGCAACCCTGCCCCCACCCACCAGCCTGCCAGAACCAGTACTGGGACACCACAGGCCAGGCAAATAACTGGGTGAGCACATAGTCCCACCCACAAGCAGACAGGCTGCATTAAAACCCTTGAGCCCACAGTTGCCCCTGGACATGGCCATACCAACCAGAAGGCCCAGGAACTGACACCACATGCCAGCGTGCAGGCACTAGACCTGGGAACCCCAGAGGCTTGCAGCCAGAGACCCTGGGACCCAGATCTATCAACCAGTGGGCAGGCACCAGCCACAGGAAAACTGCAGCCCCACAGCCTGCTATGGCAGGACCCAGCCCACTGGCCAGCAGGCAAGAACCAACCCTGGGACTGGCTGGGCTCCCACCCCATCCGCCAGCTGACCAACACAAGCTTTGGGATACCCTGGGCCCTGAAGCCAGAATCTAGGACATGGCTTTGGTGCCAGTGGGGGAGGACTAACCCCAGGACTTGGCTTCATCCATTAGTGGGCAGGCACCAGCCCTGGAGCTGAAAAAGTGAGGAATTAGTTTGCAGACTTTATAAGAAAATATGTTAAGGTAGAAATACGTTTTTTCATAAAAAATGCATAAAAGTGAAATCATATTTAATCTTGATATTTTAAAAGAAAATATGTTAAGTTTAGTTTTACAGATGGAAAAACCCAGAGTAAAATTCAAGGAAATATTGATCTTCTTATAAATATATTCTCACTAAAATACTTATTATTTTTTAAAACATACTTGTAGGGTTAGAAAAAGTCAATGAAAACTATTAACAAGTTTAAATCGTTATGTTTTTTAAACACCATATTTAAATTTTTTACTGAACTGATATAAAATAAAATTACCACAGAGTTATGTCCCTCATACCTTGATTTTTAAATTTATATTGACAGTGTTACATTGTTAAGATATTGAACATTTACATTCTTTTTATAACTGTAATTCCCATACTTGCATGTTCAAACTGTTCAATGATTTATCCCGTCATTGTATGATGACTCTTCCCTCACTTTTATTTACCTTTGACTCTTAGTTACCTTGATAATTGGATGGCACTTTTAAAAAAGACACATTCTTAGATATTGAGTTTTCCAAGTTACTTAGCCTTTGAGAATATTGCTCTTTTATTTTAAGAAATTGTCACAGTCACCCCCAGCTTCAGCAGCCACCACCCTGATCAGTCGGCAGGAATCGGTATTGAGACAAGACCCTCCACCAGCAAAAAGACTATCACTTGCTTAGGCTCAGATGATGTTTAGCATTCTACATCAATAAAGTATTTTTAAATTAAGGTATGTATATTTTTTAGACATGATTCTATTACACACATAATAGACTACATTACAGTGTAAACATAATTTTTATATGCATTGGGAAACCAGAAAATTTGTGAGACTCACTTTATTGCAGTATGCACCATTTTTAGTGGCCTGGAACCAAACCCACAATATCTTCAAGGTATGCCTGTATCTATTCATTGCTTTTATGACTAATGGTCATTGTGGTTACTTGTAATATCTTGAGTCATAATTTTTTTCACCCATAGGCATTCCTACTTGTCTTTTGGCATTCTATGTTGCTATGAAGAAATCTGGGCTAGCCTGTTTATTATTATTTTCTTTATTTAGATGAATTGCCTTTTTGTCTTGTATTCTTGGAAATGAGTAACTACTTTTGAGAAATTAATGGAATATAAGACCTAAATTATGTCATTTTTATCTTATTTATTTTCAAGTTGCTTTAATATCATTTCATTTAATCTTCACAGCAAGCCTGTAAAATAGATATTATCTGCATCTTTTATAAGTAAAACTAAATTTCAAATAATGTAATAGATGTTTCCAGTTCTTGGAAGTAATATTAAACTAAAACAGACCTCCCTCACCAAAAAAAAAACCGCAACAAAACCTGTCTCTAAATTTAGTGCTCTTTCCATTATACAGCTTTGTAACATGATTATGAAAAAACTGTCTCGGGTTCACACCTCTTCTGCCTTTCATGATTTAGTCTTGGTAGGATGTGTGTTTCTAGGAATTTATTCATTTCTTCTAGATTGTCCAATTTGTTGGTGTATAAATGTTCATAGTATTCTCATGATTTTTTGTATTTATGTGGTGGTGTTTGTAATTTCTACTCTTTCATTTACAATCTTGTGTGAGTCTTTTCTCTTGGTTAGTCTAGGTAAAAGTTTGTAATTTTTTAATTTTTTCAAAGAACCAACTCAGTTTTGTTAATATCTTCCATTATTTTTCTATTCTCTGTTTTATTTATTTCTGCTCATATCTTTATTTCCTTTGTTCTGCTAACTTTGACCTATTTGTTCTTTTTCTAGTCAAATTGGGCATCCATCTGTACCCCAACTCCCTTCTCTGTATCTGATTCAGGTTATACAGGTTATGGGACTTGAGCATCCATGGATTTTGGTATTGTGGTGGATTCTGGAACCAACCCCCACTGAGGGATGGCTGCATTATAATGTCAGTGTAAATTCATGAGAGATAAAATATAGATAGCAAAATTTATTTCATTAATAATTAGAATATGAATATGCATGATATGATATAGTTCTGTCAACCTTCACAGCTCATCTTTCATGAATCTTCTCTTAAAACTAAATAACGGAGGAAGGAAAAAGAAGTTGAGATAGAAGATAACACAGTCTAAATTGAGCTTAGAGGAGCATGTGATTATTGAAGCCCAGTACCTTTTTATTCACTGCCTTAAATTGATAGGCAATTGGTAACATAGGTAAATAAAGAAAATTCAGTTTACCCATTCACAGTTCTTCTGTTATGCCTTTAAAGATAATATTAATTTATGTTATTTTCCAGTGCCAGCTAAAAATTAATATGACTTCCACCCACACCCAATAAAGTAGGTGATATTCTCCCTTGTTGTCACCTTGTTGTTGTTTCTGATTTATTAGACCCAGTAAACTTTGGCACCAACTAAGGCATTACTTTAGTTGCTCCTTGCTTTCCAGTTATTTGCTACCATTTTCTAGCCGTGAAATCCAAAGCCAGCCAAGCAGTCTGCATCTTAACCCAGTCACTTTATTTCCTGAGCTGAATCTAGTCCCACACATGGATGAAAACAAATCTCATTTGAATTCTCATCCAGGGGGAAATGTCTTTTTGGTGTGATCCAGAAGAGATCTAAATAGCAAAATTGTGTTATGAGAAAGGTTTGTTAATATCCAACGAGTTTGGCAGGATTTCACCTCTTAGTACCTCACCAGGGTGCTTGTGACTGTAAAGTAGAATCTTATGCAAGAGCCTCAAGTTTATTAGTCACATTTACTTACCTTATAAAAACCAAAATTATATCTCTCAGTTGTTTTCAAGACAGCTGCAGCTAACATATCTGTTCCTCTGGGTACTCTCAGACTTAGGTTATATTTTCTCAACTCTTTGGAACAGTTTGGACCCAGGCTACCACATTGCTATACTACAGCACACAGATTATTCAGAGCATATTATTATTATGGATCACCACAGAGAGGGAGCTTCAGATTTAGGAAATTTCCAACATCTTATAGACTGGAAAACCTTAAAACAGTGGCGTAACCATCTCTGCTTTTACTGGGAAGGAACTATGTAGAATGGAGACTTGGATTTAAGGTACTGATTATTTTTTGATCAGAAAAGTTGATTCTTAGAAGAGAACAGAATAGTCGGGATCTAAGAATATAAAAAGGGGAACCCCAACCTGCATATGGATTCAGAGACTCCAGTTTCCTTTCCCCATTAGGACACAAATATCATGTTGGTAGTTAATACATGTGTCAGGAATGTCGTATGCTTATAGTACAAAGATGACAATTTGTAAAGTAACTTATCCCACTTCACTTTTAATGTCCTTGTAGTGTTTATTTCCTTTTTCAAAAATTGAATTTGTTAGTATAGGCCAGTGGTTAGCAAACGTTTCCTGTAAAGGGCCAGGTAGTAAATATTTTAGATTTTTTGGCCATGCAACCTGTTACAAAAACTCATCTTTGCTGTGGTAGCTTAAAAGCAGCCAGAGACAATGTGTAAATGAATGGGTATGCTTGAGTTTCCCCAACTTTTATTTCCAAAACCAGGTGGTGAGTGAATGTGGCTTGCTTTTCACCCCTGGTTTAGGGTGTTTTCCAGCTGAGGCAAAAGACCAGAGATCAATTCCTTAGGTTCTTAATCTTTGTTATATTTTAAAAAAAATCCTAAACTCTTAGAATTATTTTTTTATGACTTGAATCATCTATTTAAAACATGAAACAGGTTAATTTAAAAAGAAGTTTATTTCTGAAATGCTTTTCAGGTGTCTTAAGACTCAACTCTGGTTTTGATTAATATACACATAATTTGACAAACAGTTGATTTATTAATATGTCTATGTCCTGAGAATACTCTCCCATGAGGTATCTAAACACCTGCACGTTTTCCCTTTGTTACTACATCAAACCTGAGTTTCATATAGGAAGCTGTTTATTAAAGTCTCTACTGAACATATTTACACAGTGTTTGAATTATTCCTAAATTGCAATGAGGAAAATTCGTTAACAATGGATGATTAGCGATTTTTGTAGGCTAAGAGGTGAAACTTGCCAAAAGTGATTGCCTGGGCCATTCAACCTGTACTCCTAGCCCTTTCAGTGTTAGGATGTTATTATACAAAATAAACCAATTCATTTAATTTGCCCTAAAAGTGCATATTTGTTTATTTAGATATTCAAAAAGGGAGGTAGACCAATGAGCTTCCTTGATTTAGTCTGTCAGACTTTAGTATTTATTGTACTTTTAATTTCCTCTCATTTGTTTCTCTGTTACAATTATAAATGGTTCATAATCTAATACTATACTGATAATTTGTTTTTTTAATTTGCCAGTTGATGACATTATATAACAGTGTCATAGAACCTCAGAGGTAAAAAGACTTAAAAGACATCTGTTTTCTCTCTTCATTCAACAGCAGGTTGTGAATATTATCCACAGTTTTAAACAATTTTTTTCTATTGGAGACTCATGGGCATTTTGCACTCATATTATTGCCAGCAAATAATAGGCAAATAACTGTTATTTGGCTAACAGATTTAGCACATATTAAATCCTATATTAAAACAATTTAAAGAGATTATTTACTAAAAGTAGGCTATCTATAACAACTGAATATTCTGCCTCGTTTCTTTTTGTGTAGTGATATGGATTATTCAGAGTGAGATGAACCCACTCTGAGTTTATTGAATTCAAGTACAGCATAAGGATTTTTCTACTAAACTCAGAGAATATTAACTAAGAGGCAAAAAAAAAAAAATAGAGCCATCATTTATTAAGCTGTGGTTTTTCTGACCTTTTCAGTGTGCTTTGCATCTTTTATTAGTAGTTTACTAGGTACTCTGATAATGAAAACAAAACAAAACAATGACCCACCAAGAGACAGAAAGTTAAGAGCCAGAGGGAGAGAGAGAGAGAGAGAGAGGGATCATATTCTATGGGCTAAATGTTTTAAAAAAAGCCAGTTTCCATTGCCCTCTTACTGATATCCAATGGTAGCCCTATAGAAGTTGTTTAATTGCAAACAATAACAGGGATTGCATTTTCTGTAGATAAATAAAAAAAAAATAAAACTGACTGTATATTTTAAAAAATTACATTGCCCTGGCATTCTAAACAATGTCAATGCTTAAAATATTCATCACTCTCAATTTTTTGTTTGCCTAAGCTCTAAACAGGGAGGGGTTGGCAAGCTATGGTCTATGGGCCACATCCAGAATATAACATAATATAAATACATTTTTAAGTGGTTGACAAAAAATTGTGAAAATTTTTTTTCCTCTTGTTATGCAATTGCCTACAAATTACTTTCAGTTTTGCTTTTGGCCTGCAAAAAGCCTAAAATTTTTGCTATCTGGCTCTTTAAAGAAACAGTTTGTTAATCCTTATTTTAAACAATTGCTGAGGTTAATGTCTTATTTTTATATATGTAATATATAAAAACTTCACAGGGAGATCAGCTTGGTGCTTTGTGACCACGTAGAGGGGTGGGATAGGGAGGGTGGGAGGGAGGGAGACAGAGGGAAGAGATATGGGAACATATGTATATGTATAACTGATTCACTTTGTTACAAAGCAGAAACTAACACACCATTGTAAAGAAATTATACTCCAATAAAGATGTTGAAAATAAATAAAAAACAACTTCAGATCTATAAGATAGAAATGATCACATTTTAATTATTTATATTTTAATAGCATTGTTACTTTGGGAAGAAATTATAAAGAAGGCCCCTAACACCCAAGCTTGCATTAGGTTCCAGAGTAAATTTATAATGGTTTGGAACCATTTGAACTACTTTTGCGTCCTGTCAGTACCTCCAATTCTGTGGTACTGCATATGCTTATGTTTAGACATTTGAGATAAACAATAATAGCATGCTAATTGTAAATACTAAGAAACAGAACTACAGTTATTTAAATTTTGACATTTTCTGTAAACACAAAAATATTTGCAAACAATTAGCCTTGAAGAGTGAAATACAAAATCTAAAATTATTCCCCAATGATTGGTGATAGACAAAATCTCTGAAGAATGTTAGCCATGCAAGAATAAAATGTAAGGAAATTGGTATTTACAGAGAAGAAGGACACAAATATTAAAGAAAATCATTAGAAATGATAAAAGATGCTCTTACATTGCCAGAAGAAATAAAGATGACTAAGTTGAATGTAGTCATTGTTTTTACCAAAAATTGAATGTTTTTTTCTAAAAAGGTGGACCAAATAATGTCAGAGTTTGTCATCATTTAATCTTTTCCTCTGATACTTTCAGGAAGAAAAAATTTGTAAGTTTTTACAGAACGTAATCAAGATTTATGATGAATTTTTCTGGTGTAGACATTTTAGTAAAAATTTTTCAAGTGCCAAGGCATTTGAAAGCTGCTACAATCAATCCTGGTGAAATAAGGCCTTCAATAATATTGCAAATTCTGAAATTCAGTGTAAAAGGGGGTTTTCATTAACTGCTACCCAACTTATTTTAACACCTTTCTAACCTTATTTGTATATTTGGTGCTTCATAAATTAATTAAATAAACATTAATAAAATAGTTTTTTCAATCAGCTACGAGTGAAGATAGATTGACAAAAATCTGGCTATATTGCCTTTTGAACATGAATATGTAAACAAAATCCATATTCATGAAGTCATTGATAATCACAATAGTTATTATTTATTACTGTGACAGCTCAATATGTAGGTATAAGATTTTTTCCCTACTTTGTCAAAAATACATTAATTAAAAAGTATTCATCTAATCCTTTTTTTACTATAATATTTGGTTTTACTCTTTTTAATGGAATGATATTATGTATATATAGAAGATGCATGCGTATACGCGATATAGATAGGTAAATATAGATATACAAAGTTAAAATAAAATTTTAAATTCTGCATTTATTTTCTTCCCACAGTTATTATTGATTTCATATTAGGGTTTATTACTGAAAATAATTTTGTTGCCGAGAAGATGGAGCTCTTTAAAAATGAGATGTTTTATCTGTCAAATATACCAGCCTTGCCCCTGTGTTTGTATGTACAGCCATTATAAAAAAAGAAAAAAGTTAACTTTTCTTAGCTTATACTTCTATTTACTGTTACACCATAATTATTAACTTTGAATTTCCTTGTCATCCTTAACTTTTCCAAGTAGTTCCTCATGTTTTCTTGGCTTACCAAATAAAGGTTATTGGTTTGTTGACTTTTTTAACTGTTCATCATTTAGAATTTCAAATTTTAAAATATATTGCACTAAGCTGAAGCAGTGATTTCTCTTCTTCTGATGTTTCCTCTCACTGAAGGGAGAGCTATTAGGAAAACAATTCTGGCTTCCCTCCATCTTCAGGCCCCCCTTCCCTGGGACAGGGAGTTGAGGGCAAAAAGATGGGTGGAAGGACAAGCTGGTTGCTGAGTCTGGGAATATTAACTGGGCATGTATAGCTCAGCCCTTTTCTCTCCCTTTATTCTGGAACCTGGACATTGTCTCCAGGGGCAGCCTTCTCTGTACTATTATTACTATCATTCTGCCAGCACTGCCATAGTTGAGAGTAAGTTGGATTAATTCTGGTGCTTGGGATTAGGAAATCTATTTGTCCTTGGAAATAAGTCTCATTCTCCAATATCACGTTAATGATTGGCGATACTTTGGACCCAGGTGCTTTACTCGATTTTCTTATTTCCCAGTTGGTTTAGAACTTGAGTGGAGATGGCAATGCTATATACTGGGACTCCCCAGAAACCTATCAGTGGCAAACAACAGTATTTTAGTTATATACTTCTGATATATTAATATGCTCTTTCTTCTTTACATAAGTAACTTCTAGCTATGTAATGTGATAAAAATGTTAAGTCAAGCCGTAATAACATTAAAAATAGAAAGTATATCTTTATGGATTTTACTTGAAAATAATGTACATCAAGCTAATTTTAAACAGAGATACCCCATTTGATTTTTAACTCTCAAAATGTAATAAGTTGTTTTTAATCCTTTTTCTTAGACTTGAATTTTATTTTATTTACTTTTTCCATACAGCATGTTCTTATTACTTATCTATTTTATACATATTAGTGTATATATGTCAATCCCAATCTCCCAATTCATCACAGCACAACCACCACCCCCACCTACCCCCTTGGTGTTATACGTTTGTTCTCTATATCTGTCTCTATTTCTGCCCTGCAAACCGGTTCATCTCTACCATTTTTCTAGATTCCACATATATGCATTAATGTATGACATTTGTTTTTCTTTTTCTGACTTACTTCACTCTGTATGACAGTCTCTAGATCCATCCACGTCTCTACAAATGACCCCATTTCATTCCTTTTTAGGGCTGACTAATATTCCATTGTATATATGTACCACATCTTTATCCATTTGTCTGTTGATGGACATTTAGGTTGCATACATGACCTGACTATTGTAAATAGAGCTGCAATGAACATTGGGGTGCATGTGTCTTTTTGAATTATGGTTTTCTCTTGCTATATGCCCAGTAGTGGGATTGCTGAGTCATTTGGTAATTCTATTTTTAGTTTTTTAAGGAACCTCCATACTGTTCTCCATAGTGGCTGTATCAATTTACATTCCCACCAACAGTGCAAGAGGGTTCCCTTTTCTCCACACCCTCTCCAGCATTTGTTGTTTGTAGATTTTCTGATGATGCCCATTCTAACTGGTGTGAGGTGATATCTCATTGTAGTTTTGATTTACATTTCTCTAATAATCAGTGATGTTGAGCAGCTTTTCATGTGCCTCTTGGCCATCTGTATGTCTTCTTTGGAGAAATGTATACTTAGGTCTTCTTCCCATTTTTTGATTGGGTTGTTTGTTTTTTTAATATTGAGCTGCATGGGCTGTTTATATATTTTGACAATTAATCCTTTGTCCATTGATTCATTTGCAAATATTTTCTCCCATTCTGAGGGTTGTCTTTCCGTCTTGTTTATGGTTTCCTTTGCTGTGCAAAAGCTTTGAAGTTTCATTAGGTCCCATTTGTTTATTTTTGTTTTTATTTCCATTACTCTGGGAGGTGGGTCAGAAAACATCTTGCTGTGATTTATGTCAAAGAGTGTTCTTCCCATGTTTTCCTCTAAGAGTTTTCTGGTATCTGGTCTTACATTTAGGTCGTTAATCCATTTTGAGTTTATTTTTGTGTATGTTGTTAAGGAGTGTTCTACTTTCATTCTTTTACATGTAGCTGTCCAGTTTTCCCAGAACCACTTATTGAACAGACTGTCTTTTCTCCATTGTATGTCCTTGCTTCCTTTGTCATAGATTTGTTGACCATAGGTGCATGGGTTTATTTCTGGGCTTTCTATCCTGTTCCATTGATCTATACTTCTGTTTTTGTGCCAGTACCATATTGTCTTGATGACTGTAGCTTTGTAGTATAACCTGAAGTCAGGGAGTCTGACTCCTCCAGCTCTGTTTTATTCTCCTGAAGATTGCTTTGGATATTTGGGGTCTTCTGTGTCTCCATGCAAATTTTAAGATTTCCCTTTCTAGCTCTGTAAAAAATGCCATTGTTAATTTGGTAGGGAATGCATTGAATTTGTAGATCACTTTGGGTAGTGTAGTCTTTTTCTTAATATTGATTCTTCCCATCCAAGAACATGGTATATGTCTCCATCTGTTTGTGTCATCTTTGATTTCTTTCATCAGTGTCTTATAGTTTTCTGAGTACAGGTCTTTTACCTCCTTAGGTAAGTTTATTTCTAGGTATTTTATTCGTTTTGTTGTAATGGCGAATGGTACTGTTTCCTTAATTTCTCTTTCTGATCTTTCACTGTTAGTGTATAGGAATGCCAGAGATTTCTGTGCATTCATTTTGTATCCTGCAACTTTACCAAATTCATTGATTAGCTTTAGCAGTTTTCTGGTAGCATCTTTAGTATTTTCTATGTAAAGTACCCTGTCATCTGCAAACAGTAACAGTTTTACTTCTTCTTTTCCAATTTGTACTCGTTTTATTTCTTTTTCTTCTCTGATTGCAGTGGCTAGAACTTCCCAAGCTATGTTGAATAATAGTGGTGAGTGTGGACAACCTTGTCTTGTTCCTGATCTTAGAGGAAATGCTTTCAAGTTTTTCACCATTGAGAGTCAGGTTTGCTGTGGGTTTGTCATATATGGCTTTTATTATGTTGAGGCAGGTTGCCTCTATGCCCACTTTCTGGAGAGTTTTTTTTTTATCATAAATTGTTGTTGAATTTTGTTGAAAGCTTTTTCTGATTCTATTGAGATGACCATATGGTTTTTATTCTTCAGTTTGTTAATATGGTGTATTACACCGATTGATTTGCGTATACTGAAGCATTTTTGCACCCCTGGGATAAACCCTACTTGATCATGGTGTATCATCCTTTTAATGTGTTGTTGGATTCCACTTGCTAGTATTTTGTTGAAGACTTTTGCATCTATATTCATCAGTGATACTGGTCTGTAATTTTCTTTTTTTTTGTAGTAACTTTGTCTGGTTTTGGTATCAGGGTGATGGTGGCCTGTAGAGTGAGTTTGGGAGTGTTCTTTTGCAAGAGTTTGAGAAGGACTGGTGTTAGTTCTGCTCTAAATGTTTGATAGAATTCACCTGTGAAGCCGTCTGGTCCTGGACTTTTGTTTTTTGGAAGGTTTTTATTCACAGTTTCAACTTCATTACCTGTGATTGGTCTGTTCATATTTTCTACTTCTTCCTGGTTCATTTTTGGAGGTTATACGTTTCTAAGAATTTGTCCGTTTCTTCCAGGTTGTCCATTTTATTGGCATAGAGTTGCTTGTAGTAATCTCTTATGATGCTTGTATTTCTGTGGTGTCCGTTGTCACTTCTCCTTTTTCATTTCTAATTTTATTGATTTGAGTCCTCTCCCTCTTTTTCTTGATGAGTCTGGCTAAAGGTTTATCAATTTTGTTTATCTTCTCAAAGAACCAGCTTTTAGTTTTGTTAATCTTTGCTATTGTTTTCTTTGTTTCTGTTTCATTTATTTCTGCTCTGATCTTTTTGATTTCATTGCTTCTACTAACTTTGGGTTTTGTTTGTTCTTCTTTCTTTAGTTCCTTTGGGTGTAAGGTTAGGTTGTTTATTTGAGATTTTTCTTGAGGTAGAATTGTATTGCTATAAACTTCCCCCTTAGAACTGTTTTTGTTGCATCCCATAGGTTTTTTATCATCATGTTTTCATTGTCATTTGTCTCTAGGTATTTTTTGATTTCCTCTTTTATTTCTTCAGTGATCTCTCAGTTATTTAGTAATGTATTGTTTGGCCTCATGTGTTTGTGTTTCTTACATTTTTATCCCCTGTAATTGATTTCTAATCTCAGAGCATTGTGGTCCGAAAAGATGCTTGATATGATTTAAGTTTTCTTAAATTTACTGAGGCTTGATTTGTGACCCAAGATGTGATCTATCCTGGAGAATGTTCCATGTGCACTTGAGAAGAAAGTGTAATCTGCTGTTTTCGGATGGAATGTCTTTTTTCAATTAAATATACAGGGTCACTTGTATCATTTAAAGCTTGTGTTTTCTTATCAGTTTTCTGTCTGGATGATCTGTCCATTTGTGTAAGTGAGGTGTTAACGTCCCCCACTATTTTTGTGTTACTGTCGATTTCCTCTTATATAGCTGTTAGCATTTGCCTTACGTATTGAGGCGCTCCTATGTTGGGTGCATATATATTTATAATTGTTATATTTTCTTCTCAGATTGCTCTGTTGATTATTATGTAGTGTCCTTCCTTGTCTCTTGTAATATTCTTTATTTTAAACTCTATTTTGTCGGATATGAGTATTGCTAATCCAGCTTTCTTTTGATTTCCATTTGCATGGAATATCTTTTTCCATCCCCTCACCTTCAGTCTGTATGTGTCCCTAGGTGTGAAGTGGATCTCTTACAGACAACATATATATGGGTCTTGTTTATTATCCATTCAGAGAGCCTGTATCTTTTGGTTGGAGTATTTAATCCATTCACATTTAAGGTAATTATTGATGCATATGTTCCTAATACCATTTTCTTAATTGTTTTGGGTTTGTTTTTGTAGGTTCTTTCCTTCTCTTGTGTTTCGCACTTAGAGATGTTCCTTTAGCATTTGTTGTAGACCTGGTTTGGTGATGTGAATTCTCTGAGCTTTTGCTTGTCTGTAAAGCTGTTGATTTCTCTTTTGAATCTGAATGAGATCCTTGATGGGTGGAGTAATCTTGGTTGTAGTTCCTTCCTTTTCATCACTTTACATATGTCTTGCCACTCTTTTCTGGCTTGTAGAGTTCCTGCTGTGAAATCAGCTGTTAACCTTATGGGAGTTCCCTTGTATGTTTTTTGTCATTTTTCCCTTGTTGCTTTTAATAATTTTTCTTTGTCTTTACATTTTGTCAGTTCGATTACTATGTGTCTTGGCATGTTTCTCCTTGGGTTTATCGTGCCTGGTACTCTTTGCACTTCCTGGACTTGGGTGGCTATTTTCTTTTCTATGTTAGGCAAGTTTTCAACTATAATCACTTCAAATATGTTCTTGGGTCCTTTCTCTCTCTCTTCTCCTCCTAGCACTCCTACAATGCAAATGTTGATGCATTTAATGTTGTCCCAGAGGTTTCTTAGGCTGTCTTCATTTATTTTCTTTCTTTTTTTTTTAATCTCATCTGCAGCAGTGAATTCCACCATTCTGTCTTCCAGGTCATTTATCCATTTTTCTTCCTCAGTTATTCTGCTCTTGATTCCTTTCAGTGTATTTTTCATTTTGGTTATTGTATTATTCATCAGTTTCTTTGTTTTTTAATTCTTCTAGGTCTTTGTTAAACATTTCTTCCATCTTCACGGTCTTTGCCTCCATTCTTTTCCTGAGGTCCTGGATCACCTTCACTATCATTATTCTGAATTATTTTCTGGAAGGTTGCCTATCTCCACTTTATTTAGTTGTTTTTCTGGGGTTTTATCTTTTTCCTTCATCTGGTACATAGCACCTTTTCATCTTGTCTTTCTGTGAATGTTGTTTTTGTACCACAGGCTGCAGGATTGTAGTTCTTCTTGCTTCTGCTGTCTGCCCTCTGGTGGATGAGGCTATCTGAGTGGCTTGTGCAAGCTTACTCATGGGGGGGACAGGTGGTGGGTACAGCTGGGTGTTGCTCTCAATAAAACTTTAATCTGCTTGTCTGCTGATGGGTGGGGCTGAGTTTCTTCCCTGTTCGTTGTTTGGCCTGAGGTAACCCAGCACTGGAGCCTACCCGGGCTCTTTGGTGGGGCTAATTGCTGACTCTGGGAGGGCTCACACCCAGGAGTACTTCCCAGAATTTCTGCTGCCATTGTCCTTGTCCCCACAATAGCCACAGCCACCTGCTGTTTCTTCAGGAGACCCTCCAACACTAGCAGGTAGGTCTGGTTCAGTCTCTTATGTGGTCACTGCTCCTTCCACTGCGTCCCGATGATCACACTACTTTGTGTGTGTCCTCCAAGAGTGGAGTCTGTATTTCCCCCAGTCCTGTTGAAGTCCTGCAATCAAATCCCACTAGCCTTCAGTATCTGATTTTCTGTGAATTCCTACTCCCGTTGCCCTACCCCCAGGTTGGGAAGCCTGACGTGGGGTCAGAACCTTCTCTCCAGTGGGTGGACTTCTGTGGTCTAAGTGTTCTCCAGTCTGTGAGTCACCCACCCAGTAGTTACGGGATTTGATCTTATTGTGATTGCGCCCCTCCTACCATCTCATCGTGGCTTCTCCTTTGCCTTTGGATGTGGGGTGTCCTTTTTGGTGAGTTCCAGTGTCTTCCTTTCGATGATTGTTCAGCAGTTGTGATTCCAGTGCTCTCGCAAGAGGGAGTGAGTGCACATCCTTTCATTCTACCATCTTTAAGCTGTTTATTTTGCTTTTTTATGTGTATCTTGCTAGCATAAGTATTCTAAGCAAGCACTATAATGAGTCAAAACAAAACAAAACAGCAACACAAATGTTGTTAGTCTGGGTTTATTTGTCCTCATGAATGCTTATAACATCCAGCATCATTTCATCTAAAAACAATTGATCAGTTTTAGGTTTATAGGATAATTGAGCTAAAGCACAGAGAGTTCCCACATATCCCCCACCCCATCCTCCAATTTCTCTATTATTAACATCTTGCAATATTTGTTACAATTGATGAGCCAGTACTGATGCATTACTATTAACTAAATTGCATAGTTTATATTAAGATTCACTCTTTGTGTTGCATAGTCTGTGGGTTTTGGCAAATGTATAATGACAAGTATTCACCATTACAGTATCATACAGAATAATTTCACTGCCCTGAAGTATTTCCTGTGCTCCACCTATATTCATCCCTTCTCTCGCTCTCTCTGCCTGTAACACTAATCTTTTTTTCTATCTCCATAGTTTTGCCTTTTCCAGAATGTCATATAGTTGGAATCATACAGCATGTTGCCTTTCCAGATTGGCTTTTTTCACTTACCGATATGCACTTAATGTTCCTCCATATCTTTTCATGGTTTGATAGCTCATTTCTTTTTTTATTGAATAATACTGAATTGTCTGGGCATACCACAGTTTGTTTAGTCATTCACTTATTAAAGGACATGTTGGTTCCTTCCAAATTTTGACAGCTATGAATAAAGGTGCTGTAAAAATTCATGTACAGATTTTTTTGTGGAAGTTTTCAGCTCCTTTGGATAAATACCAAGGAGCACAACTGACAGATCGTCTGCTAATACTATGGTTAGTTCTGTAAGGAATGGCCAGACGGTCTTCCAAAGTGGCTGTGCCATTTGCATTCCCACCAGCAATGATGAGAATTCTTATTGCTCCACATCTTCGCCAGCATTTAGTGTTGTCACTGTTTGGATTTTAGGCTTTATAACAGGTATGTAGTGGTATCACATTGTTTTAATTTGTGTTCCCCAATGATATATGATGTTGAACGTCCTTTCATATGCTTGTTTGATTTCTGTAAACTTTCTTTGGTGAGTTGCCGGTTCAGTTCTTGTATCCACTTTTAATTGGTTGTTTGCTTTCTTATTGTTGAATTTTAAATGTTCTTTGTATATTTTGCACACCAGTTCTTTATTAGATACCTTTTGCAAAGACATTCTCTCAGTCTGTGGCTTGCCTTTTCATTCTCTTAACAGTCTTTTGCAGAGAAGTTTTTAAATGTAATGAAGTCTAACTTTTTTCTTTTGTAGATCATGCTTTTTGGCATTTCTTCGCTTTTTGAATGTTCACTACCTTTGATGACTTATTTTAAACATTTACTAAGTATTTCAGGTGGTAATGATTTTTCTTCCTTGCCTCTTATGTTACATGCTTCTGAAATTTCACTACTTCTTAGTATTTCTCTTAGGTGGAAGGAAGGCAGAAAATGATTCCATTTTGTTACCTGTAAACTAAGTTAATAAAAATGGAGGAAGAAAGTTGAAGCTGGAAAGAGGTTTTATGATATTCTGGAGCATCATCTTAGTCTTAGCCCTCACCCTTCAATAATATAGATAATAATGGGTTGATTGAATAAGATACATACTTTATGATCCTAAGTGATACAAATCTGATTCTTGATTACAAGCATTTTCCCTGTCACCTCTAAGCCACCATTTCTTAATGTGTGTCCTTGAATTCTAGTCAGTTCCTATATGTAAACATGAAGTGTGTTATCAGCCACATTTTCTGTTGACTCCAGCAAACATGCTGACAAGGCTCCTGGTTGGCCTGCCAGCCTTAATGCCCCTTACCTGCACCCATCTCCTTGCATTCCCTCCCAGTTAGAGCTTGCCACAAGCTTTCTCCGGAGCACATGAGTCACTTACTCAGATATGATAAAGTTATGAGACAGTGCCATAAATGATACCTTTAGAGACTTTTATGATAGAATAATGGATTTTCAAACAAATGGACTAAACTTCAGAAAACTGTTTTCAGATTTTTGCAGAAAAAGGGAGTTTTGAGTGGAAGAGAATGCTAGTCATTCAGACACAGGAAAGGGTGACTCCAACCTGAAAGAAAAAATTCACTGAGGATGAACTTTTCTGAACTGGCGCTGGGATAAACCTGCAGACCTGGGATCATTCTAGCTTATCTCCTTGAATATTGTTTAATTGTTATTTGAGAGGCGGGATTTGCCTACAGCATGATTTTTTATTTTGTGAGTGATTGCTAATTTTAGATAAATAAATCATTTAACAGTATGAAGTTAATAAAGCATGTCTGAGTTGCAGCTACTGAATAAATCCTTAGAGACTCCCAGAACAATTACAGAAACTGGGAAGTTTGTCGGTATAATTTTACTTCTGGATTAAATTACAAAGGTTCATATTATCCATGGCAAGGGAAGATCTGTTTTTAATAGGCTCTACTTAAACATATGGCTTGATAATAATGAAATGAATAAGTGGTAAGTCTAGGACAGTGTTTTGCACAGAGCTGACATTCTTAAAATTGTATATGCTAAGTGTTCACAAACATAATTAGATACAAAAAACAATCTCACTATATATTATTAAACAGTGGGAACACATCCTGTTGGTTTTTTTTCTTTTTTTTTTTTTTTCTTTTTTTTGGCGGTACGCGGGCCTCTCACCGTTGTGGCCTCTCCCGCTGCGGAGCACAGGCTCCAGACGTGCAGGCTCAGCGGCCACGGCTCACGGGCCCACCCGCTCTGTGGCATGTGGGATCTTCCCGACGGGGGCATGAACCTGCGCCCCCTGCATCAGCAGGCAGACTCCCAAAGTCAGGGAGCCTGATTCCTCCAGCTCCGGTTTTCATTCTCAAGATTGCCTTGCCTATTCGGGGTATTTTGTGTTTCCATACAGATTGTGAAATTTTTTGTTGTAGTTCTGTGAAAAATGCCAGTGGTAGTTTCATAGGGATTACATTGAATAGTGTCCTTCTTTGTCTCTTCTAATAGTCTTTATCTTTAAGTCTATTTGTCTGATATGAGAATTGCTACTCCAGCTTTCTTTTGGTTTCCATTTGCATGAAATATCTTTTTCCATCCCCTTACTTTCAGTCTGTATGTGTCTCTAGGTCTGAAGTGGGTCTCTTGTAGACAGCAAATATATGGGTCTTGTTTTTGTATCCATTCAGGCAATCTGTGTCTTTTGGTGGGAGCATTTAGTCCATTTACGTTTAGGTAATTATATGTATGTTACTATTCCCATTTTCTTAATTGTTTTCGGTTCGTTATTGTAGGTCTTTTCCTCCTCTTGTGTTTCTTGCCTAGAGAAGTTCCTTTAGCAGTTGTTGTAGAGCTGGTTTGGTGGTGCTGAACTCTCTTAGCTTTTGCTTGTCTGTAAAGTTTTTAATTTCTCCATCAAATCTGAATGAGATCCTTGCTGGGTAGAGTAATCTTGGTTGCAGATTTTTCTCCTTCATCACTTTAAATATGTCCTGCCAGTGCCTTCTGGCTTCTATAGTTTCTGCTGAAAGGTCAGCTGTTAACCTTATGGGGATTCCCTTGTGTGTTATTTGTTGTTTTTCCCTTGCTGCTTTTAATATGTTTTCTTTGTATTTAATTTTTGATAGTTTGATTAATATGTGTCTTTGCGTATTTCTCCTTGGATTTATCCTGTATGGGACTCTCTGTGCTTCCTGGAGTTGATTAACTCTTTTCTTTCCCATAATAGGGAAATTTTCAACTATAATCTCTTCAAATACTTTCTCAGTCCATTTCTTTTTCTCTTCTTCTTCTGGAACCCCTATAATTCGAATGTTGGTGCGTTTAATGTTGTCCCAGAGGTCTCTGAGACTGTCCTCAGTTCTTTTCATTCTTTTTTCTTTATTCTGCTCTGCAGTAGTTATTTCCACTATGTTATCTTCCAGGTCACTTATCCGTTCTTCTGCCTCAGTTATTCTGCTGTTGATCCCATTGAGAGTATTTTTCATTTCATTTACTGTGTTGTTCATCGTTGCTTGTTTCATCTTTAGTTCTTCTAGGTCCTTGTTAAACGTTTCTTGCATTTTGTCTATTCTATTTCCAAGATTTTGGATCATCTTTACTATCATCATTCTGAATTCTTTTTCAGGTAGACTGACTATTTCGTCTTTGTTTGGTCTGGTGGGTTTTTATCTTGCTCCTTCATCTGCTGTGTGTTTTTCTGTCTTCTCATTTTGCTTATCTTACTGTGTTTGGGGTCTCCTTTTTGCAGGCTACAGGTTTGTAGTTCCCGTTGTTTTTGGTGTCTGTCCCCAGTGGCTAAGGTTGGTTCAGTGGGTTGTGTCGGCTTCCTGGTGGAGGGGACTAGTGCCTGTGTTCTGGTGGATGAGGCTGGATCTTGTATTTCCGGTGGGCAGGTCCACGTCTGGTGGTGTTTTTTGGGGTGTCTGTGGACTTATTATGATTTTAGGCAGCCTCTCTGCTTATGGGTGTGGTTGTGTTCCTGTCTTGCTAGTTGTTTGGCATAGGATGTCCAGCACTGTAGCTTGCTGGTCATTGAGTGAAGCTGGGTGCTGGTGTTGAGATGAAGATCTCTGGGAGATTTTCACCGTTCGATATTATGTGGAGCTGGGAGGTCTCGTGTGGACCAGTGTCCTGAAGTTGGCTCTCCCACCTCAGAGGCACAGCACTGACCCCTGGCTGCAGCACCAAGAGCCTTTCATCCACACGGCTCTCCTTAATTTGGGATGATTCATTGTCTATTCATGTATTCCACAGATGCAGCGTACATCAAGTTGATTGTGGAGCTTTAATCCGCTGCTCCTGAGGCTGCTGGGAGAGATTTCCCTTTCTCTTCTTTGTTCGCACAGCTCCTCGGGGCTCAGCTTTGGATTTGGCCCCGCCTCTGCGTTTTGGTCGCCGAAGGGCCTCTGTTCTTCAGTCCGACATGACGGGGTTAAAGGAGCCGCTGATTCGAGGGCTCTGTCTCAATCAGGCCTGGGGGAGGGAGGGGCACGGAGTGCAGGGCAAGCCTGCGGTGGCAGATGCCGGCGTGACGTTGCACCAGCCTGAGGCGTGCTGTGCGTTCACCCGGGGAAGTTGTCCCTGGATCCCAGGACCCTGGCAGTGGTGGGCTGCACAGGCTCCTTGGAAGGGGGGTGTGTATAGTGACCTTTGCTCGCACACAGGCCCCTTGGTGGCGGCAGCAGCAGCTTTAGCGTCTCATGCCCGTCTCTGGGGTCCGCGCTTTTAGGCGCAGCTTGCGCCCGTCTCTGGGCTCCTTTAAGCAGCGCTCTTAATCCCCTCTCCTCGCGCACCAGGAAACAAAGAGGGAAGAAAAAGTCTCTTGCCTCTTCGGCAGGTCCAGACTTTTTCCCGGACTCCCTGCCGGCCAGCCGTGGCGCACTAACCCCTTCAGGCTGTGTTCACGCCGCCAACCCCAGTCTTCTCCCTGCGCTCTGACCAAAGCCCGAGCCTCAGCTCCCAGCCCCGCCCGCCCCGGCGGGTGAGCAGACAAGCCTCTTGGGCTGGTGAGTGCCGGTCGGCACCGATCCTCTGTGCTGGAATCTCTCCGCTTTGCCCTCCGTACCCCTGTTGCTGTACTCTCCCCAGCGGCACCGAAGCTTTCCCCCTCCGCCACCCGCAGTCTCCACCCGCGAAGGGGCTTGTAGTGTGTGGAAACCTTTCCTCCTTCACAGCTCCCTCCCACTGGTGCAGGTCCCGTCCCTATCCTTTTGTCTCTGTTTATTCTTTTGCCTTACCCAAGTACGTGGGGGGGTTTCTTGCCTTTTGGGAGGTCTGAGGTCTTCTGCCAGCGTTCAGTAGGTGTCCTGTAGGAGTTGTTCCACGTGTAGATGTATTTCTGGTGTATCTGTGGGGAGGAAGGTGATCTCCGCGTCTTACTCTTCCGTCATCTTCCCGGAAGCTCCCAGGGCTCTATCATTTTAACGCTACATGCCTTTCCTGATGCGTAGTGGGATCTGAGTAAAGTTAATAATTTTGGTAAAGTAGAAGCATCAAACTAAGCAGACCATCACCTAATAATATTTGAGTTTATGTTCTAGGAGAACATGCACTCCAAAATGTAATTGCTAAATTACATGTTCTTCAAATATAATATAAGTGGTTTCTGCATGCTGTTTCATAGTATATGGGATACAAAATATGTCTGTCACTTGGGAACATAGATAACCTCCAGGATGTTTTGTTAAATATGATAGCAATCAACAATTTTGGGTTTTAAATAAAAGCATATTTTGCATGCTTTCATGATAGATCTGTTCATTAAGCATTTTCATTGTGAGCGACAATGTTTGTTAAAAACAGGTTGAAAGGAAAACTGTAGCAATTTTTAGCAGAGTGATTACAAATAAATTGACAATTCATTTATTACCATTGTGTATATACTTATAACTTTGATCTTTCTGACCTTTTTATTTATAAATCAGCCTTATGCTTTCAGGAAAATTACAAAGGTAAACATTATTTGGTCAAAATACAGAAGTATTTCAAGAGAATAGTCCATTGGGTTAAAGAAAATGATAGCATAGTGTGACTGCTTGTTTTATTTTGGGAATAAAGCACCTGGAGGTACATTCTTCTACCAGGTAATGAGGGACAGGAGATCCATAAGCATAAAGAATGAAGAGGCAAAGAAAGATTCTTCCCTAGAGCCTTCAGAGGGAGCAAGGCCCTGCCAACACCTTGATTTCAGAATTCCAGCCTCCAGAACTGTGTGAGAATAAATTTCTGTTGTTTTAAGCCAAAAAAGAAAAAAAAGAGGCAGAAGTTCCAATAGGGTATGAAGAGGAGATTATTAATTCTGTCAATGTCTCACCTCCTCCATTCATACCACCTTGAGTCAAGCACTGTCACCTCTTCCCAGGATGTTTACAGTTGCCTCCTATTTTGATTGCTTCCATACTAGTTTCTTTTTCAGCGTGCACCTGTATCATCCCATGCACACATCTCTCTCTCATCATTTTCGACTGTTTATTAAATTTATCTAATTTAGAATCTGTTGTAGATGGTGAGGAACCCATGTCTTACTCAGCTATGTCTGTCTGAAGTTGGCACACAGTAGGTGCTCAATAAGTGCAAGTGGAACTAAACAAAGACATGTTATCAAGAGCAATGAATGTGGAGTGTGGATATGGACTTGGGAAAGTTGATGAGCTGGCATTTACCGTAAAGGCAAAACTGTGATGTGAAGATGTGAGTGGTAGGACAGGCAAAGACGCTGGAATAAGAGAATGGAAGACATAATAGGATGAACTGCTCTGAATAGTGATGAGTTCACGGTGTAATATGGTAACCGGTAGTTGTCGAATGAAGACGGTGCTGACGCTTGAGAAGTTTGAGATGTCACAACGAGATGTCAGAATTCCCATGAAGCCATTAAAGTTAGTGAGGATATCTTACTAACAAGGGAAAAAACAAAAGATTTAGATTATTTTATGACCTTTGAAATCACAGGCATGAAGTTAGAAATGTTCAATATGTTTATCTGGTTCAATCCTCCAGCAACTTCTAAGATAGGTACAGTTGAGGAAAAGGAGCCCCAGAATGGTAAAATGACTTGCCTAGTGTCCACAGATGCTAAAAGGTGGAACTTAAACAAAATGTCTTTTATCTGAATTCAAAACCCATGTCGTTTCTACTCTGCTACTATTACGCCACTATGGGAGATCTAAAGCAGATGATGAGATATTCTTCCAGGTGAGAGATTGAGCTAAAGTAAGTTTTGGATGGAAAAAATTGAGCTCCTTAAGTTAAAAGAACTATTTAAGTTGCAGGAACAGAAAACTATTCAAACAATTAAAAAAATATTATCAACCCTCCTAACTGAATAGCCCGGGGACATCTAACTTTAAGGACATCTTTCCCCCAGGCTTAAATAATGTGAGCGGGATCTGGCTTGTCTTGCCGTTTCCTGACTCTCCTTTCTCCTTCTACATTGCATTCTCGGCATGTTCTCCTGTTTTCATCACACAGTTGTCACCAGTAGCTCTTGAGATTGCATTCATTTTTCCTTGATGATGTACATCAGAACAAAAATAATCTCTTTCAACAGGTTCTGCGAAAGAAAAGAATCTCGCCTTCCCTCAAACTATTGCAAATCCTCACTAGCTCTGAGTAGGTCACACGCACATCCCTGAAGAAGTGCCTTTGGCTCTCAGTAGAATCCAAATTGTTTTAAGCCTTTCCTTGGCTTACATTTGTCCTCATGGACCAATTCCCACAAATCCACATGGCTGAAAATGTAGGAGGGGTTAATCCTTTGCCAGTACGAGGAAAATTGCTGTCGGGTAGATGGTAGACAATGAACGTTGGAAGGTCCACCAAAAATGAATATGTCCTCTGGAATAAATAATTTTTGCATTAATTGGCTCATGTATTAATAATTCTTTTGTTTATTTATGTGGCAAAAATTTCTTGACCATAAAATGTGTCAGGGGTTGATTATATGGGCAAAACACAGCACTTATCCTCAAGGAGCTCACAATGGGAGACTGATGAATTAACAAGTCAAATGCAAGTATAATAGATATCAGTGTAACAACCACCTGAGAACAACTAGGTGGCATCTACCAGGAATGACTAGAGTGAAGAGTTAGCAAGAAAGTTTTCTGGGAATGATGTACCTGAGATGAGGTTCAATAGAAATTAACCAGGTGAATAAAAGTGGGTCTTCCTGAGAAAAAGGGCAGCACGTACAAAGCCGTGTAGGCTAAAAATTGTGGTTCATCTGCCAGTGGCAAGTACTAGTTTAAGAAGAATCTGCTCAAGAGCCTTCAGGCTTTAGAAAAATGTCCCTGTGAATGTGAGAATAAGATTAGATAAATCAATAGCTGGTTGTTCAAGTAGTGAATTGTGGTTGGCAAGTGAATTACATTTTGGGTAGTAATTTTCTTTACCCTTCACAGCTTGTGAGTGTGTTACTGTTTTCTTAGCCATAGATCCTAGTCACTTTGCAGGGAGAGTCGGATGGGGAAAAAAGGACGAAATGGGATGGGAACATTTTTTTCCTAATTTCAGTCCAGTTATTTTGGAAGTGAACATTCCAAATGGCTTGTATGGAGAACAAGCGTGTTTGACAGTTCCTAACAGGTAGTGAGCTTAGGAAAACAAATCCGCTGTTGATTCTCCTTTCCAGGGTGTTCCCTAATGAAACTGGGCTATATGAGAGCTTTTCAGAGAACTGAGGCACCCATTCAACCCCAAATAATATTATACTTTTGATCAAAAATAACCAATTCGATAGGATTTTCACAGATAGTATCATACTTGGACCTAAATGGGAATAGGAAAAGGAATTTAGAATCTAGAATTTAGAATTAACTTTTTCTTAAAAAGAAAAAGTAATTTGCCAATTCACAGTAGAGGATACTCTACATTCAAATATAATTGCTTTTCTTCTGAGGCTTGAAATCAGGACTATTAGTTTAAGAAAGCCTTTGGAATAACAGACCTTGCCAAACCATTTCCTGGACAAACACTCTCCCGGTTAAGAAAATAAAGAAAAAAGCAAGGCAAACAGAATTCACTGGCATGATCTCATGCTCACAGACCCTCTGTTAGGGGCTGCTGGAGGAGGGAGTCTTCTTTGTGTATAAGATGCCACTTTGATGTGACTGTCTGTCTAGCCATTGTCTGGTCTGATTCTGAGAAACACAGCTGGAGACATTTAGAAAACATGCAGAAGAAACCTGTTTAGTTCTCCATTGGCAAAGCCCAAAGCATTGTGATAATAATGAAAATTATATATTTTTTATTTGAATTACAATATTTCATCACTAAGGAAAAAGTTTGGGGAAAATTTATAAGGAGCAAATCCACATCACAGCACACTAATAAAAAGAGTGATATTCTTTTTTTTTCATAGTGTCAGTGTTTATATTTTTCCTTATATGGAATTGAATGAGTGAGAAGGGTAAATGACTATCTGGGATCTAGAGAGAAAAAGAAATAAGATGTCGGAATTTTATGTGATAAAAGACATCAAGAATTAGCATAAGTTTAGTTGAACACTATTCTTTTTCAGTTTTGCCCTAATAATCTTTATTTTGTGACTATTGAACATTGTAATAGAATTCAACTCTCATCATTGTGCTACCCTTATTAAGTGCCAGGATGCTCTATTTCATTCCAGGGACAAAAAGCTCCTTTGTTCTATGCAATAGAAAGCATAGAAATAAAATACTTCATGTAAAATTAGCAGCAAATCATTAAGTACATTGAATAAATGTTATCTTAATTTCTTGAATCATATGGAAGAAAATATTTCTGTATATTTTTCTTTGCTCCACAATGCCAGTTGGTGTTTTTTTGGTTTTTTTGGCCACACCGCACAGGTTGTGTGATCTTAGTTCCCCGACCAGGCATCAAACCTGGGCCCTCAGCAGTGAAAGTGTGGAGTCCTAACCACTGGACCGCCAGAGAATTTCCCACAATGCCATTGTTTAAGAAAATTTTTATACACTTTTTAAAGGTAACTTTTCATTTACAGCTATCACAAAATATTGGCTATATTACCCATGTTGTACAATATATCCTTGTAGCCGATCTTACACCCAATGGTTTGTACCTCTTACTCCCCTACCCCTACATTGCCCCTCTCCCTTCCCTCTCCCCACTGGTAATCACTAGTTCTATGTTTGTGAGTCTGCTTCTTTTTGTTATATTCACTAGTTTGTTGTATTTTTTAGATTCCACATATGTGATGTCATACATTATTTGTCTTTCTCTTTCTGACATATTTCACTATTTTTACAATCTGTACTCTTCTAAAACTTTTCCCATATTTTTCCTATGTCTGGAAATAGAGGGAAATTGAGAGATAAAATAGTGAAGTTTGTAGTCACACAGTAAATTCAAGCTCTCATAAAAGCAAAATGATCTATTGAGAGACAGCTTCGGAGTCAGACAGATCTCATATCAAAATGCTCCCTGAGTTTTTAATTGTGTGACATTAAGCATGGTTCTAAAACTATGAGCTGCTTTTTCCTCATCTACAAAAGGAGAAAATAATATTTGTCTCAGAGAATGGTAACGGAAATTTAAAGAAACAATTTTTTTAAATTTGGGAACTTGTTTTTAAAAAACGACTCATAAAAAAAAATCAGACTCATGTAGTAATAAAGACTCCAGATGCAGATGTATCTAATTTACTTACTATATTTATTGAAATTTAATATTAATTCAACCTAGTTGTTGAGATCCTACTCTATCAGAGACTGTTTTGGCTCAGAGGATGTAGCCATTAGCAAGAAAAATTGACTTTATATTCTAGAGACAAATCCAACAATAAAAGTAAAGGAAAATATGTTAAAGATATAATTATAGATAGTGATAAATTTACAAAGAACTAGATCACATAGGGATATGCATATTAATACAAGTATAATGGGAATTTCTTGAAAAGCTGAAAATGTCCTATAGGACTTGGATAATGGTTGCAAGAAATAGCTAATACCCTCAAAGAAGTTTACCTGGGGTGGTTTTACTGCTGCCCTCTCTGGGGCTCCCTCGTGGACGTACAGTTGGCTGTCAGATTGGCTGGGACTCAGCCTAGGAAGCCCTCCCTCACATTTTTGGCAGGTGTCAAGTTGTAAACCAAGACCCCTGGGTTGTCTTCCATGTGGTCTCTACAGTGGGCTATCTCAGCCTCATTCACACCTTCACACAATCTGGGGATTCTGAAAGCTGCAAAACAGGGCAGAATGTGCATGTGCTGATCAAGGCTTAACTTGCATCACGTCTGCTAATATTCTATTAACAAAATAAATCACATGGCCAAGCCTAGATTTAGGGATGGAGAAATAAACTCTTCCTCTTGAAAGGAGGAGCATTAAAAACACATTGCAGGGCTTTCCTGGTGGTGCAGTGGTTGAGAGTCTGCCTGCCGATGCAGGGGACACGGGTTCGTGCCCCGGTCCGGGAAGATCCCACATGCCGCGGGGCGGCTGGGCCCGTGAGCCATGGCCGCTGAGCCTGCGCGTCTGGAGCCTGTGCTGCACAACGGGAAAGGCCACAACAGTGAGAGGCCTGCGTACCGCAAAAAAAAACCCAACAACAACAGAAAACACATTGCAAAGCAGCAAACATGGAAGGATAACTTACTGAGGTTATCTTTATGAAAAATCTTTCACGCTAATTAAGTTAGATAAGAGAAATAAACACATCTTGAGATTCAATAACAATGGAGACAAAGAAAAAAGTCTAAAATCTTCTTAAAAGAAAGAGAAGATGACTCGCAGAAGAACAAGAATTGAATGCACATCAGATTTCTCGACAGTAAAATAGAACTGCAACACTTAAACATGAGCGTGACAAGCGTATTTTGGAATCATACAAAGGGTCAGAAGTTTAACACACAAAGACCTCCTGGACAGTGCTTTTGAGTAATGTCTTTCAATAAGAAGAAAACAAGAATCAATGCATACAGGGAATAAGACTGAAACTAATTAGGTGAAAAAATGTTTGTGGCTTAAAAGCATAGATATGGTTGGTCCTCCGTGGGTTGGACATTGGCGGATTCAACCAGTCAGAAGATGCAGAACCTGCAGGTATGGAGGGCCACTGTCCTACACCGTTTTATATAAGGGACTTGTGCATCCATGGATTTTGGTATCCGCAGGTGTCCTAAAACCAATGCCCTGTGGATACCATGGGACAAGTGTACTTCCTACTGTAATCTCCAAGAAGAACTGTATCCTGAACAATACCAAGATTTGTACCTGATTAGGAGAGGGGAATGGGCCAGTTTTCCCAATTTTAATGTAACGTTTCTTTACTTAATTAAATAAAAAAGATAGAGTGTTACATAAATCGCAATATGCGTGTGTTTGTGAACGTCTGCAAAAGAAGTAGGGTTCCTGTCTTACCCGGAGCCACTTTTTTAGTCTTTACCTAGGCTCCTTCAATGACCTTAGACGGTCATCATTAAGGCATCTCTAGTTCATCCTGTAGCGTCAGCTGCCTATGAGGTTTACAACGGAAGGAACTCAGCACCAGAGACTGTTTCAGATAATAAGTGTTTCTCATTTCTGCCTTGTAAAAGCCGTGACCCCAATAGCTAGAGTCCTGACGTTAACTGTATCTTGCTGATAGTCAGGGGGTCCAGCTCTCACTAGGAAAGCAAGGTGTAACAACTCTTGTTTTGTTAAACTGGTGTCATAGATACTTTAGACTTAGTATCATATGTGCTGCCCATTTTTATTAATATGTGCTTATGTTAATTCTTATGTGCATAACCAGTCCTTTGAAAAAATATTTTTATATAAACATACCCATCTATGTTGGAAATCAAACTATTTTCTTGCTTTATCATAAACTTTTCTAACAGTTGTTTGCTAACTAATATTTCTCCTCCAGGCTGAGTTTCTGCAGCTACTGCTTTTAAAGTGTTCCAAAAGGATCATGAATTATATAGACTATGCAAAAGTGTTAAATTATACATTGTGTTTCATTCTAAATTAAGGTTCAATAACTAGATTTATTTTAGCAATAAATGTAGGGCCACAAGAAAAATAGAAAAAATGTTATTTGTTAAGAGAATGGTTCCTAGTTTTATGTGTTAATTCAATTTTAATATTAATATATTAAACATCAATTGAATATTAAATGCAAATATAATAAACATTAAACCACAAAATCCATTTCACTTTAACTTTCTGGGAGTCAACTTTCTTGTTTCTAACTTGGGCAACCACTACCTGCCATCACTGAATGTAATTGTCAAGGAAAAACGGTCAAAGCTGAAATTGTAAGATGTAATTGTCATAAGCAGAGAGAAAAGGATGGGGAAATTTTAATTCATAAAACTTTATGTCACTTTTTTACAATGTCCTAAAGAAAAACTTCTATCATTTGTTATAAAAATTTAATATAAACAGATTAATACCTATAAATATACATCGAGATTAATATAAACAAAGAATTGAGAGAACTAGATTATAGCAGTCATCATGAATAGTGCCGTATGAAACCTTGTAGCATAACTGTCATAGGTCATAGGTCAGGAGAAGGTAACTGTGACTAGGAATCAAACTCTACAGTGTTTATATCTCAGAGTGGAGAATTTATACCTAGACTATATAAAGAACACTTAAAATAATGACTCAAGCAACCCAATAAAAATGGGCAAGCAATTTGAATATATGCTTCACAAAAGAAGATATGCAAATGGCCAAAAAACATATGAAAAGTTACCCAACATAATTAATCATCAGAAAATGCAAATCAAGTCATAATGAGATACCATTACATACCCACCAGAATGGCTGAAATATAAAAACACCACTAAATAAAAACAAAATTTGTTGAGCAAGTGGAACAAGTAGAACTTGCATGTATTGCTTGGCAGGAATATATGATGGTGTGACCCTTTCGGAAAACATTTAGCAAGTTTCTTTTAAAGTTAAACACTGAGTTACCATAGAACCCAGTAATTCACTTTAAGGTAATGAAATGTATGTTGATACAAAGTCTTGCATATAAATGTTTAGTGGCTTTATTTATTTTCACCCCAAATGGAAACAGCCCAGGGCTTATCAACCGGTGAATTGTTACACACATTGTGGTATGTCCATATAACAGAATGTTGCTCAGCAAAAAATAGAAACAAATTCCAGATGGATCTCAAAAACATATTGAATAAAAGAAGCCAGGCATAAAAGAGTGCATGCTACTATGTTATTCTATTTTTATGAAATTCCAGAACTGACAAAACTAATCTATAGTGACAGAAAGCAGAGCAGTAGTTGACTGACTTCAAAGGAAGATGGGATAGACCGCAGACCTTTTGGAGTACTATCCTGATTGTGATGGTGTGAATATTTTGACCTTTGTCAGACTCATCTGCTTAAGATGAGTGCTATTATTTTATGTAAATGTTATCGCAATAAAAAAGGTTGAAAATGTTTTTTAAATGTCATTTATGTACAGCACATATATAAAGTTAAATATTTCATAAGTTTTTCTTACGAAATATTTTTAAATTTCTTATGAAATATTCCTACGAAATATTCTTATGAAATATTATAAGATTTCTTATGAAATACAGCACACATTTCATTGTCTTAAAAATAAAAATTTATTTGAAGGAAAACTCTTATTACTGAAAAAGTAAAAGAAAATTGAAGTCTTGAGGTCTCCCAAATGTAAATGACTAGTTCTAGGGCTGTACAAATAGGCATTTGATGAGGAAGCCCAAAAGTTACAGGAACCTATGGGAGTTAGCAACCCATATCTAATCATTAAGCACATCTGTGATGATTATAATGAAGAAACAGATCCTGATGGTGGTATTTCTGATTGGAGAAATCATAAATCTGACACTTCAAAAAACTAAAGATCTCAGAGTGTCAAGAGCTGGGACTCAGCTTTAGATAATCTATGGCCGGACATATTCTCTTGATATCTGTTAGATACAGGTTAATTACTTCTCTGTAACATATCTGTTCTACTGCCAAGGGGGTTGAGTGGTTAAAATAAAATTTAAGAAAACTCAAAAAGATGAAATGTAGCCTTTACCTAGTTTTGATCACTGACACCAATCACTTACAACAGTGCATACAAATGTCAAAAATGACAATGGCATATTATGTCAAACCATGAATTCAACAATCTAAAATTAAATCACACTCTATATATATTAAAAAAGACCAAGAAGGGGATTAGTCAATAGGTGGGGAAAATTATGGGGAGGAAAGGTGGATTAAATTTTCATCTTAAATAGATGAAAATATCAGATCATGCCTCTGATACGATCTTAAAATTGTTATGACCTTTAAAACTTAACCGGTTGTTAGGTTTTGAATCTAAAGTGTGGTTGAATTAGAAATTGGCACATATATCTTCCAAAACTCTGTAGAAAATAAAAGCAAAATTATTATAATCCAAATAGGAAAAGCCAAATAAAAAGGAAATACAAAAGCACATAGAACAGAAAGAGTAACATAAGATGAAAGAGTTGTAAGAGAAAATATATCAGATGAAGCAGTGAGTCAAGTTCTCTAATCCTATGTAAATACTCACAATGTAACCAGAGAAGTGCTTTGAATTGAGAAGTAACTGATTTATTTTTCATTATATCATCTTAGAAAATGCAAATTAATGAACTAGATACTATATTTAAACCATTAACAGTAAATGGTTAAGTGAGGGAGAGAAGGGAGATGAGGAGAAGGGAGAGACTGTAAGCAACAGTCCAACCACAAACGCTATCAAGATGTCCAAGGAGAGCCGGGCCTGACTTTCTCATGGACTTGAGGATATGGGGAGGGGGAAGGGTAAGCTGTGACAAAGTGAGAGAGTGGCATGGACATATATACACTACCAAACGTAAAATAGATAGCTAGTGGGTAGTAGCCGCATAGCACAGGGAGATCAACTAGGTGGTTTGTGACCACCTAGAGGGGTGGGATAAGGAGTGTGGGAGGGAGACACAAGAGGGAGGAGATATGGGAACATATGTATATGTATAACTGATTCACTTTGTTGTAAAGCAGAAACTAACACACCATTGTAAAGCAATTATGCTCCAATAAAGATGTTTAAAAAAAGAAAAAAAGAATAGCCCCACTGCACTAACAGCCGTTCTATCCTCAGGAGCAAAGAATCCAGACAGAGACAGTCTTGCATCATCAAGGACCTCCTTACCTTCTTTTTCATACCTAGAAATGCGTACTTCAGTATGTACTTTATTATTATGGGGCTTTTTCACCTACCTGTGGAAGAGGAGGGTACAGCTTCCAAAAACCAAAAATTGATGTCAAAGATCCAACAGCAGATAAGGCAGTTTTTAATTATGGAAACACCATACATCTCCCCATTCTGTGCTCTGAAAAAGAAAGGCAAGAGCCAGCATCGTCTTGTCCTCTACCCGTTTATGACTGGGTTGTTGAGAAGGCTTTGTCCACATAGATCAAACAAATGGGTGTAGAGCAGAAATACAAAATAATAAAATATAAGATAATGCAAGTTTGGAAAGGGAGTAATCAGTGTAGGCCGCCATCCTTGGAATGTCTTCATGGAAACAGAAGGCTTTGAAGTGGTCATGGAGGATAAATGGGCTTTAGAGCGTGGAAGGGTGGGAAGAGACTGGAAGAACCAGACAGGAAGGAGCAGGCTGTGAGGCGGGTGACAGAGAGAGGACAGAGTTCAGGGAATGAGGTGTGGAGTAATCTACAGGGGAGAGTGTTTAGCAAACCTAGGTCACCCATAGCACATCTTTTTCTGTTTTGGAATAATTTTTACTTTATTTTTTTACATATATATAAATATATTCTTTTAAAATTCTCTTCCATTGTAGGTTATTACAAGATATTGAGTATAGTTCCCTATGCTATAATTAGGTCCTTGTAGGTTATGTATTTTATATATAGTGGTATGTATATTCTAATCCAAAACTCCTAATTTATTCCTCTACCCGCATCCCCTTTGGTAGCCATAAGTTTGTTTTCTATGTGAGTCTATATCCATTTTATAAATAGGTTCATTTGTATCCTTTTTTTACATTCCAGCAATATCATATGATATTTTGTTTGTCTGGCTTACTTCACTTAGTATGATAATCTCTAGGTCCTTCCATGTTGCAGAAAATGGCATTATTTGATTCTTTTTTGTTGTTAAGTAATATTCATATATATATATATATATATATATATATATACCATATCTTCTTTATCCATTTATCTGTAAATGGACATTTAGATTACTTCCATGTTTTGGCTATTGTAAATAGTGCTGCAATGAACATTGGGGTGCATGTATCTTTTCAAATTATGTTTTTCTCTGGATATATGCCCAGGAGTAGGATTGCTGGATCATATGGTAACTCTATTTTTAGTTTGTTAAGGAACTTCCATACTGTTCTCCTTAGTGGCTGCACCAATTTATATTCCCACCAACAGTGTAGGAGGGTTCCCTTTTCTCCACACCCTCTCCAGCATTTATTATTTGTAGACATTTTAATGATGGCCATTCTGACCGGTGTGGGGTGATACCTCATTGTAGTTTTGATTTGAATTTCTCTAATAGTTAGTGGTGATGAGCATCTCTTCATGTGCCTTTTGGCCATCTGTACCCCAGCACATCTTACTTGCAGAGCTGCGTGTCTCAAAGAATTCAGAGGGATTGTATGTATGCACATATAGAAAATGCGAATCTTGAAATTAGTCTGTGGTTTTCTATAAAGTTGCATCCATTGGCAACACCATCTATGTGACCAAGGCTCTTAAATAGGAAAAGGGAAGTAAAGATTAAGATCGATATAAAATGTATAGCTTTGAGTGACTCTAGCAATTTTTTCATCAACAATAACCTACTTGCATGGCACAAAAATATCAGAGTTTTGTGGAAACGAGAGAAATTCTAAATAAAATGTGCATGCTGTAAGCTGATCTACCAACCGTGGCAACATTTTTATGAATTTAATGGACCATAAGTAGAGACCTACATATGGTTTGGCATGGATCATTGAGAGGTAGGTTTTTCTTTTTTTATCTGTCTCAGCTGTAACAAGAATGCCTTAGATCCTGATTCTTCTTGCATAATTTTTGAAGTCTCCCAGAGGCTGTTTACAATTGGAGGACCCATAGAAAGAAATGGATGGATACACTCTCAGGTCACAAGAATTCTGCTCTTGAAATAACATGCCATTCTTGCAGCATATGTCTGAAGAATCAGTGAACCTGGCCACATTTTTAATGTTCCAATGATCCTAAATTAATTTTCTACCATGCCAGGCTAAGAAAAAACCAATACATATTTCATATAACTTTGTGTATTTTAAGGGAATTTTCATGCATGTGCTTTTAATTCATTTACATTTATATCACCAAATTTTAGTTTTATGAGTGTTTTGACATACAACCAACTTTAGCTGCCTTCCCATAAGGTATGTTTCAGTACTTTTCCCTTTTAACAACAGGAGGACTTGTTTTGCCAAAGGCAAATAAACTCAAATATGCAAAGGTTTAGATGTGATCTGGAAGTCCAGGCTCATGTGATTTGCATATCTAGAATTACCTCCCTTCCCTAGTACCCACATAACTAGAATAACCAGATTCACAAGATTATCCCGCCAGATGCTAAACAAACAAAGGGCTTTGGCAATAACCATTGAATAAGAACTCCAGAAGAAAAAAGTGGAATTCTTCAAAAGTACTGAGAAAGGCTTGGCTGAAAATGAAATTTCCCTCCTGTGTTTAATAGGTCTGAGCCTGATGACTCCCAGGCAAATTATGAAAGCTAACACCATCTTATCTGAAATGTCAAAAAATTATCATTAAAGATAAATATCAGCTAATTCTAGTTTTCTCCCGTATCACAGAATGGGATCTTCCTGGGAACTATTTGATTTATATGCTTATTTAGTGTTATCCTGCTCTGTTTCTTTGGACAATTTCTTTCATTTATTGCCTGTTGATTAAAGTAGCATATTTTTTAATTAGAAAAATGTTTTTGCAGCTAAAGAGTTTGTAAGCCAAGGGACCTGTTGGTTTATGCCCAAGAGATGTGGGGAGGGGAGTTAACTGGCACTACATCTAAAAGTATAAAATATCGACTTGTTCTGGCTCTAATATTCAAAGGAAATATGTGTATATATGCACATTTAACAATGATATCATGTTGTGGGGAGATGTAATTATCCAGGCTCTCCATTTTTTGTTTGTTTGTTTCCATTTTTTTCTGTGAAAGGATTTTTAAAACTTTTAAAAATTAAAAAAAAATTTTATTGATGTATAGTTGCTGAATACTTTATTTTTTTTTGAGTTTAAAAAATTCATTCTATAAAATTCAAGAGAAATTCCACAAATCTGTTAGTGTCTCCTGGGATTTAATCAAGAAATCTGAGTTTATCTTCTTTATTACATTTGTGGTTTCATTCACTTTAATCTTAACACTTTTGGTCTGTTTCTCTATAGTAAAAAAATTCAGAAATAATTGAGCATGAGAGCATATGGAAAAATAACTGGATGTTTCATTTTTGGAAAAGAGAAAAAAAGAATTGAACAAGTTCCTTTGCCAAAGTTTTATTGCCAAATGTTATTTAAAATGATGTATAAGGAACTGGGGGAAATCTTAGTGATAATAAAAATATAGAGGTAAAATGTAACTTTTCTTAATGGCCAACTACATGATGTAATATCCCCTATGGAAAGAATTTATTAAGCCCTTTGTATCTTATCAGTGATAACAAAGATCTCATGTTTGAAAAGACATGCATCGCTTCTGTGTAAGTGCGTGCATAATGCCTGGGTCTCTGAAGTGCTGTGAAGCATTTGTAAGACAGAATTTGGGAATAAATCACTGTATATAGATCTGAGTTATCCAGCACATAATAATCTAAGAATCTATAAGCCCTCTGTACTAGACTGTTTTCTGAAGGCATTGGCTGTACACAGGGAACAGAGGATAATCAGAAAACGTAGCAGAAGCCAAAGAGGGAACATTAATTCCTCCCTCCCTCCCTTTCTGCCGTAACCCCACACCTGCAAATTAATAACAGCTAATATGTGTTAAGTACCTTCTATGTGCCAGGCAGTCTTCAAACACTTTATAAATGTGTCTTTGCTGTTTTCTGATGTCACACATGGTTGAATCAGAGAGGTACTCAAGACAGCTATATTTACAAATGTGTGTATAGATCTGTCTGTAGAGACACCTATAGGTAAGCACCAAAAAGTAGTAGGTCTCTATATGCATGTATACATGTATATGCATACCTACATGTACATGGGTGTATACACACACATACTCATTGTTTAGACTGGCTGATAAAAGGAGATAATAATGTAAAAAATGCATGAAGTAATTTGAAAGGATCTCTATGCAATGACATTCCAAGATTTACAGTTTAGGTCCATAATGAAAGGAGACTGAATGAAACACATTTCGCCATCTACCCTCTCCTTCCATCCCCCGGAAATTAGTCTATTCTCCTTTCCTCCCTGTCCCCTATCCTGCATATCCCCACCTTCTCCTATAAGCTCATCTATATAGTTAGGAACTGAAGATGCTAACCTAAAAACCACCACTTTTTTTCTGTACATCAGGGACAGATGAGGACGTTCCCAATATATGGAGCCTCCAAGTATCTATCTCCTTTGCGTCTCCACACTTACCTTTAGCTTTTTGAGGACTTTCAGAATCCATTTTACTTTCTGTTACAACAGCCCAGTTCCTTTAATTCCTGAGATTCTCTGTTGAACTGTTTTAAAGACAGCTGCAAACCTAGTCATTCTCTCAGCTCAATTATAGCTCCCTAGGTCTTTGCATTCGTGTCAGATCATTCTTAAAACATGCATGCGTTTGAAATGATGTTTATTCGTTTAGATGTTATTGGTATCATTTCCACTTCAAAAAAAGGACTTGAGACGTCTTATCATTGCTGTTAGTTGCTGAGCATCAACACAGGTCTGTGTAAAGAGAATTCTTAATTTTAATGTCAAAGAGAGAAGGGGGGAAATGGGACAGGCTACTTGAAAGAAGCAGCAGATGGAAAAGATCAAGATTTGTGGGACTAACACTAGCCATTGATTGATTCTGTGTGCTTGGGAAAGTGATTTGTCTTCCTTATGTGACAAAATTTTCTCATACTAAAATAGGAATAAATGCGCAAATAATGTCATATGGCCGCTAACACTTAACCAGGTTAGTTATCTTGAAAACTAAAGTTTTGCAAGGCATTAAAGGTTAATAAGGAGGGGGTGATTTAAAACGTAGGCATCCATTTTATTCATGCTCTATAGCTCTGAAGTCTCAAGTGAAAGTAGCCTGCTATGAAACTCCCCCAAATCCTGGAGGGCTGTGTCATGTTACTACGTACATGTATCAGCCCCTCTCTCACTCTCTTCCATCTGTAAGCCAAATTAATGTAGTTTCTGTAAAACTCAGATGTAGATACTCTCTTCACTTCATTCAATGTGGGTATCTACTGTATGGGAGGTAAAAGTAGAGGAGGTTGGCCTTAGAGCTTTTCCAGTCAGGAAATCATAAACTGTACATCTTCCTACCAAGTACACCAAAATGATGATGGGGGCCAGGCTCATTCGAAGACCATGAAACAGGACCAATCTCTCTTCCAAACTTTCTTTCCTGTTTTACTGAATTAATGCACCCACAATTCTGTATGAACTGAAAATGAGTTTGTCATACCCCAATCATTTCTTTTAATCACACATTCTTGTGGATGGGGGAAAAAATGGGAGTGGGAATAAGATTGAGAACTTTAAATCCACTCATTTCTCTTAATGTGCCTGAAGAGATAGGCAGTCTACCTATGTGGAGAGGATCCAGAAAGCTTCATCCAGATTACTGTCTGGAAGAAGACATGTGCATAAAGAAGGACTCTGGAGGAGAACATCTGGGGCTTGTACTTGAGGAAACTCTTAAGACCTGGAAACACTAGTTTTTCAAGCAATGATCCTTAAATGACCACTGAGATAACTGAGATGCTGTTGAGCCCCAAAGGAATTGTCAGCATACTTTTCGCTCTTCATCAAATACCTAAATTCAAGTTATCATAAATTGCTATGTCATAATCACTTAGAGATGCATATACATTAATACTGTATAGGTGTACCGCAAATAGTATCACACTAAATACTGTCATAGCATTCAACAAAGCAGTGCAAGTGCTTTATAAACACACATGTAGATGGACAGAGCTCCTTGTTAAAGGAAGAGTAGTCAGTACACCTTGGAACACATATGCCAAGGTTATCAATTCATGACTTGTCTATCACAGCTGTGGTCCAGTCAGGAGCCAGAAGCTAGACAGCAATGGCCCAGGAAGCCTCTCCTAGATTTTAGTGATATAAGGGTTCCCTCCATCAATGCACAGTTTTGAAATTGAAAAAGCTTGCCATTGATGGGTCTGAATCTCCATGCTAGGCTTTGACTGGCTAAAGTCCCACACTCTCTGGCACCCCAATATCTGTGTTATGCCAAAGATTTCCAATGCCTCATGCCTTCTATAGTAAATATTTTACTCTATCAAATATTTGAGGTCATTTGATATTTATAGTAAGAAACCAAACATAGTGAACACTCCCTAGATGCTAGACACTGAGCTAGAAGCTCACATCTCTTATCCTACTTGACCCTAACCACAACCCTTCAAGCAGACCTAGCATTATTCCTGTAGATGGGGAAAGGGAGTGTTAGAGATACTAGTTTACCCATGATGACAAAGGTTTAATGTGCAGTGGCTGAACTCAAACTCAGATCTGTATGATTCCAAAGTTAATACTGTTAACAAATTCCTTTAAATATTATATTAATTTTCATTAGACAATTATAAGGACAGTATCAACATATGAATAAAGATGAGAGGATGCGTAAAAACAATTGACAAAATATATTGAGAAATAGCTGTCTGTGCTGATAATCATGAAGCAGACATAGAACATAATCATTAGGTACAAAGTCTCTGGAGTCAGTCTTCCTGGTCTCAGTCTTGTCGGCACCATTTTCTGGCTATGTGATCTTAGAAAAATTGACTTGATTGCTTTGTTTTCTAATTCTCTGAAAAAACGGGGATCTATCCATCTATATATCTATTCAATATTACAAGGGTATTCTGAAGGTTAAATGATTTAATCTAAATGAAGCACTTATAATAGCTTCTGGCCTAAACAAATGTTATGTGTTTTCTTAAAAACAAATCAAAACCAAAATGGACATTGGTGAAGATTCCAGAATCAAAAATTGCTCCATGAAAGTAATAACTTTTTGTGCCCCTTTGTATCTGGTTTCTCTGAACTTAGAACAATGTCTGACACAAAGTAGTGCTCAGAAAATGTTTGTTAAATAAATTAATGAGTGATTTAAAACTGAATATGCAAAAATAAAAAAATATTAGAACATAATGCTTGCGAAATGTATGAGACTAGTAAATCCAAAGTAGTGACAGTGTAATTTATCAATAGTTTTGCAATGCAGTTTAGCAAAATATTTTCCAAAAGTTCATATTTTTTTACTCAATATTAAATTACTGAGAATTTTTGTAAAGGAAATAAATCTTAAAAAAGGAAAAAATGAAATAATGTTATTTATAAAAGAAGCAAAATGAAGAAAAAATAAGCTAAAGTTTTTGAAAAAAAACAGAACCATAGTATAATTTATTAGAATACTTCATGGCCAGTAGATTATATGTAAAGTATATGTTGCAACATGGTGAAGCTATAAAAATGTAATTAAAAACACATGCCATTTATATTTAGTTTTGCAGTAATCTGTTCAATATATTTTTTCAGTGTTCTTATCATTTCTTTGTAATAATAAAAACTTTTGTTTCAGAATGAAAAAATTAAACTATATTCCCCTTCTCCCACCTCCAGCTCTTTCTTCCAAATTTGCCAAGATTATCTAGAAAGTATTCACTTTATAGTGTGAATAACTTATTTCTTTTTCTATACATGATTTCTTTAGAAAAGGGAAAAAACAAGAGATAGAAAACTATAGCTAAGGGGGAAAATAAGCCAAACTTAAATCTAGGCTGACTGTCTCAAAATTTATTAAACTGCAACAACATTGCTGATAATTCTTAGGGCTCATGAGAGCAGCATTTTGTTCTGGCTATAAAAGTTTGGTTTGGGTTTCCAAGAATTTTGCAGGCAGGTCAAGTTGAAGAAGACATTGGCCAAGATAGGATGTCTAAAACAAAATCTTAGGTATCAGTCAATTAGGGAATCCCTTTAAGTGTGATTTGCCAGAGGAAACTGCAGCTACTTTACAGTGAGTACAGAAGGATTTATTTTTACAAATGTTGAATATACTGATACATTATAACTTCTAAAATTATAGCTCACCTTAAAATATTCAAGTTTAATTTGGTTTTGCTAAAATGTACCTTTTGAGATGTTGCATTTTTATGCATATATAGTCTAATTTTCATGTTATAGAATCTCAACATGAAGCAGAATGTTAGAGTCTACATTAAATGATATTTTTTCCAAATTAACAATAGTTTTTCAAGAGGTCAGGATAAAGAGAAAAAAAAAATGAAGACTCTCCAGCAGATTTCAAATTTTCTTAGGCATCTTACATCAATTTTAGAGGTCCATTTAGCTTATAAAATATTATGCTTTCTCTCATTCTTGGTTATGTTATTTCAAAGAAATATTAAGTATCCTGAAGAAAAAATCTTCCCCTAAAGTTCAGATGGAGGATTAATAGTCTTACTTTTTAAAGCCATGTTCTTTGGTATAAGGTCAAAAATTCTATTGCTGAGCTAAAACCTTTAAGAAAACAAGGGTAAATAAATCATTAGAAAAGTCTGGATTCAGTTTCCAATAGTCCATTTATATTTCTTCTGAGTTAGTCTTTTCTTGATTCCACAGAATATATTTTCAACCAAAATTCATTTTTCAAATTTTGTGAGGACATAATTAGGGCAAGCACAGAAGGATCATTAAATTGTGTATGTGCTCCCATGGTAAAAGAACCATTATTTATCACTATCTTGGTGGACCAGACAATGTCTCAAAATGTCAAAACACACGATGGCTGCGAATTTCCTAAATCACATTGCCATCATAATTTTTGTTTTTGATCATCATCTCAGAGAATTTTAATGGGAAGAAATACGAAATGAAAACCCTTGTGGTTTTCTGGCCTCTGCTTGTTCTGGCTGTGCCTTTGGAACATGTATAAACATTTCCTTTCTGATGAAGTGTTGGTGATTGAAGTGGGCACTATGCACAGCTTTTTCTTGTTCTAAGATTACACCAGGGTCATTAAAACATGATATAGAGATCAAATGGAAGCCACAATAACTGCTGACCTACTTCTCACAAGAATACTTCTTATAATGAAGTCAATAAAAAAAATTAGGATAAAACACAGTAAAAATACAAAGCCATCTGACTCTTTAAACAGGCTAAAAAAGGGGTGATCTAATAAGTGAATAATTTCACTGATTACAAGTTTAAATAATTCTCAGATCTATAAGTTATAAAAATAAAATAGTATATCAAATACACCAATAAACATTATAAACATAAACAATGACTACTTTTCCCCCAAAATATGAACATTTTGATCATTATAAATTTCTCAAATTATTTAATTTTTTTTCAAATATTTTGGTCAAGTTTAGGGGTCAGAAAACTATGATCTCTGAGCCAAATCCAGCTACCACCTATTGTTGTAAATTAAGTTTTAATTGAACACAGACATTATAATGCTAGTAAGCATGGTCTATTGCTCTTTTCACGCTATAACATCAGGGTTGAATAGTTGCAAGATGATATCCCTGCAAAGCCTAAAAGTTTGCTATCTGTCTCTTGACATAAGAAGTTACTACTCTCTGGTCTAGTTGTTAAGAATACATCAGATTTTACACCCACATTTCAGTTTTGTCCCAAATAACAGATTCTAATACTTGCTTACATTAACTTAAGGAAAGGATACATTTATTCCTTTTGCTTATGCCTAAAAATATTTTTTAAAAAATAAGAGGATAGCACACCAGAAAAATTGAATAGACACACTAAAGCACTCTTTGGCTGAAATAAAGGTATCTGGACAAAATGTCTTCCCTTAGGAAAGAAAAAGTTTTTTTTTTTTCACAAAGTGAAACTTCTGCATTCTTTTTCCTTTTCTTGATTTTAAAGTAATTAGAACAGCTGTTCTTGGACTGGAAAATTTAAAGGGAGTCTTAGCTTATATGTTGAAGAGAAGGAATCCATCCTTATGCCCCAAAGTGTCCTGAGGATTCTCTAAAGAGTCTGAGAACTTAGACATGGAAGAAAAGGTCTCTTGAATACTCAAGTCAAGTAAACAAATTCCAGTTGCATTAAAGAAGGAGGCGCCAGATACCAAACTATTTCAAGGGGTAAAATGGGTAAAGCACAGAGCACTAACTTAACATTCCCTTTTCTGATACAATTTCTTTATTGAAATATAATCACATACTATGAAATTCACACTTTTAAAGTACACAGTTCAGTGGTTTTTAGTATATACACAGTGTCATGCAATTGTCATCACTATCTAATTCCAGAGCATTTTCATCACCCCAAAAAGAAATCTCAAATACACAATCACCCTCCTTTCTTCACTCCTCCAGTCCCTGACAACACTAGTATAATTTCTGTTTCTATGGATTTGCCTAGTCTGGATATTTCCCATAAATGGAATCATACACTATATGATTTTTTGTGGTCTAGCTGATTTAACATAGCACAGTGTTTGAAAAGTTAATCCTTGTGTAATATTTATCAGTACTTTATTCTTTTTAATCGTTAAATAATATTCCAATGTATAAATATTGTATATACATATATTGTATTAAATATATATCACGTGTTTTTCCATTCATCATTTTTTGATGGTCGTTTAACTTGTTTCTATTTTTTTGGCTATTATGAATAATGCCACTATAAACATTCATATAAAAGTTTTTGTGTGGGCATATATTCTCAAGTTTCTTGGGTATATACCTAGTAGTAGAATTTCTAGGTCATAGAGTAACTCTGTGTATAACTTTTTGAGGAAATGCTAGAGCATTTTCAAAGGGCTGCTCTATTTTATACTCCCACTAGCAATGTAATCAAGGTCAAAAGCTTCTCAGCCTCTTCTCCCTAGTTGAAAATGAAGAGGCATGTTAAAGGGGGTATATATATATATATATATATATATGTGTGTGTGTTTGTGTGTGTGTGTGTGTGAAAGAGAGAGACAGAGAGGAAGCGATAGAGATAAAGAGAGAAAAACACAGAGAGACTTGATGGGAGAGACTTTCTTATGATAATGTATGAGGAATAATATAGAGCAAAACTTAGTCTCATTATCACCCAAAATTGTATCATTCTAGCATTCACACAATTTTGAATTTTAAATTTTATTTGGTTGCCAATTTGAACTTTTCTTTTATAAAAAATTAATTCTTTAATATAAAAGTAATACATGCACATCATTTTTTAACTATTAAAATGATACAGAAGTATATACACAGAAGTTAAATATCTCTTGGAAAAAGATGTCTCTGCCATCTTCCTTCCTTGAAAATCACTTCCAAAGAAAATGGAGAATGAGAACAGAAATATAGTTATATTTTTACTAAAACTAAAATATATCTGTGACTTCAAAACATCTCTATTTAGAGGAAAAAAGTGTGGAGGAGGGACAACTAACTTAAATATTACTGGAGAGAGAAGAAAAAAGTGACATCTCCAGACATTAAAACTATTAAAAATAAAAGAGTTTTCCCAGGAAATTGCTGAAGATGCCCTCCAGAAAAGTAAAGGAATAAACAAAGATGAGTAAGAATGGAAACCAGAAGGTGTGTGATCTAACACAACCAAGAAGTGAAGGGAACCCCCAGAATGAAGGTAAAGAGACATCCCATTGCCACACCTGAGCAGTAAGTTTAGAAAAGTGATCAGAGGACACTGGAGCCAAAGCTGAAGGACTCTCCCTAGGAGGAAGCATGTCAGGAAAAATATGGACATCATAGGTTTCAACACAAAAAGTTTTACTCTTAGACCAGAGGTCCCCAAATCTTCTCATTTCATGGCACTCTTTGTATCTTAGCAACTTTTTTCCATGGTGCCTCCAAAACAAAAGAAATAAATAAGAGCTGGATTTATAAAGTCCAAACAAGTTAATAAGTATTTCTATCCTAACATCTTAGTAAGTGTTTGAAATAAAAATACATGTAAATGGAAAGTAAGCATCTTTATATCATTATTAAACATAATTATTTGCTAATAGAATCTGAGGTGCTGTTGGGCTCTGTACAACTTGGAAATTAGATTAAACAATGACACCCTCATTTCCTATTGCACATTGATTTTCTTTTAGTTCTTGATTTTTTATCACAGCAACCTGGCAAAACATGACTTTGCAAAGATATGTCCATGAAAAGAATGTAGATGTGACACCATCAGAAAGAATGTAGCTCTATTTAGTATTGGAGCTGCTGTCTACCTAGAGCTAATGTTTTGCTCAGTGTCTGGAGGATGTGGAGCATAGCTGTTTTCCTCAACAATGTGGAATATCCCACAGCATCCCTGTGAGTTGGCTGCAATGCATCAAGATGCCTTGTTGCACAGTCTGTAAAAAGTGGTGTTTGATATAATAGTATATGGCCAGATATATTTATGTAAACAAATGAAGAAAAGCAACTAAGCAAATAAAAAGCAATTATTCTAGAAAAATCAAATCAAAACAACAAAAAGTGTTGAGTTAGCACCTAACCTCTATTTATACTTCATTATAAAATGTGAAGCGTGTAGGACCCATAGGAGCATTCCCTTCCCTCCTCATTCTCCAAATTAATGTTAGTCTAGTGGTTGCTTTTGTAACTTGAAATAATTTAATGCTTTTATAACTCATGCTTTTGTTCCCACTTTCATTTGGGACACTCTCTCCTATTCGATGGGGTTCCAGTGAACTACACATCAGCGTATCCATTTCACACCCAAACCTGACTTACCCCCAGTTAGTTCTACTTTTTTATTCTAATCTCTTGGATTTACTTTTAGTTTTTATCAGAGTATTCCTGACTAAATGTAATTTTTTTCCTAGAAAGAATGTCTAATTGGTGGGCTTTATTTTTGTCTGCGTATTTGAAAAAGATATTTATTTTCCTATATAATTAAGTGTTCAAATGCACATGGAATTTTAGATTTAATAGATAACCTACTCTCACCACTTTGATGCATTCCTCTATTGTTACAGCCAATGATGATGATGTCAGTTTGATTATAGCTTCTTTAAGATAAACTCTATCTTTCTCTTGGGAGACTTTAGAATTTCTCCCTAGCGTTATAAAAAAAATTTGTGAGAATGTGTTAGGTGCAGGTGTGGATTTTACCCATTTATCTTTTCTCATGCTGAGGACTTTTAATATGAAATGTATACCTTTATTATTCTCAGGAAATTTAAAAAAATATATCTATTTATTTAGGCTGTGCCGGGCCTTAGTTGCAGCACACGGGATCTTCATTGCAGCATATGGGATCTTTAGTTGTGGCATGTGGGCTCTTAGTTGCAGCATGTGGACTCTTAGTTGTGGCATGCATGTGGGATCTAGTTCCCTGACCAGGGATCAAACCCGGGCCCCCTGCATTGGGAGTGCAGACTTACCCACTACTCATTTATTTGATTATTTTCATCCTTCCATTTTCTCAGTCTCTTTTATAAAACTCTGGAACCAGATGAAAATCAGACTTATGGATATATCTTTCTTGCCTCTTAACTTTTAAGTGACTTTGCTCAAAATTTGGGTATTTCCTGAACTTTATTTTGAAATAAAAATTTCATTCTTTAACCATTTTCATCCTATTTCTATAGTCCTTTTCGACAGTTTTTTTTCAATTTATGACACTAGTGTTTGTACTTTCCAAGAACTCCTTGATTTTTTACTTTTCTCTTTCACTGCAGTTTGATTTTATATTATGAATTCAAATATCATCTTATATACATTTAATGACAGTAATTTTTTAAAGTTTTTTTTTCTGTTCCTTCTTTTTTCTGTGTTTAGTTTGGGGTTAATTATTCTGCTTATTTTACTCCTTTGCTTTCATATTATTGGTTTTACTCAAATGTTTATTCCTATTTGTGAATAACAAGTAATTAATATATGCTTAGTTAGTTTCCTCAGCAGATGAGCAGGTCTGTTTTTTCCACAGGCCTCTCATTTTAAGGGGAGACTCACTGCAGACCTATGTAAGTTGGAGGGAGTCTTCAATGTAGGTTAAATGGGTGAGAAAGAGGTAGGCAGGCTTTATATTAGGGATGAAGCATCTGGGTTTGCCCTCTTGGGAAGAGCTGCCCTTCCGCCCTGTGAACTGCAGACCTATTAATTTACCTGTTTGTGTTGCTTCTTTTTTCCATTCACTTTCTGTCCACTTTCTCTATTAATATGGTTTATTATCAGTCAATTTCATGATTCTTCCATCATGAAATTTCTCCAACAGTCTAGTTCGTTGTCTGCTGGGTTTTTCACAGTGTTGCTCTGTACTTTTTTTCTTCCTTGAACTTTTGCTATTATTTTTGTGCTATATAGGGAGTCAAGGGAGATGAACACATATGCTCTACTCAGTGGTATGCTGGAGCTGGCTCTTACAGGCTTGCAAGGACCAATGATTAAAATTTTGAGAATTTCTGTGTGCTTGCTGTTAAACACAGCCATTATTAAATAGTACATTATATAACTTGCAATTAAACAAATTATATTGAAAACAAAGGTGATAAATACTCAAAACTCATTGCTTCTTAATTTTTTAAATTATATTTTACGGTTATCCATGATCTTGAGGTTATTGTACCTGTATATTAAAAATACAATGTAATGGTGAGTCACTGCCCATTTCTTCCCAACTCTACATTTTGTGACATCACATTGGTAGCTGGAAATTGGCCATTGTGGGAGTATTTATACCATAAAAGTTAGTCAGTATCACAAAGCAAGGGTTTTACCCCCAGAAAACTGGTTGTTATACATTTACCTGCAGACCAGTGCTTCTGTCTGGTATTTTCAACCAGATCTCAATCACTGACCTTGTATGACAGTGCAAGTTTACTGAACATTTTGGAGGAATATCACGTTCATGGATACACACACATGATCTGGATAAGAACACTCACATTTTACTCATATGTTTTATCAACATACTGTGTAATTAGCAACAAAATTTCACTTATTCTGTTGTCTGTCTTAGTAAATTACATGACACTTTAGAATATGCCTGAATTTTATTATATTCTATATGCTATTTTGATCCTAATTAAATCTTGCTTGAATAATTAAACTAGGTTATACTTATGACAAGATTATCTTATTGTGAGATGCTTCTTAAATAGATCCATGTGAGAATAGTATCAACAGGCATACATTATAATAATTATTAGTTTATCTACCAAAAATAGGATTATTTTATTCCCGCAACCCACTGAAAATTGTTAATACAGCTATTGTAGGAGAATGTTACCAGGTGGGTGGGGGATTTAGTGAAAAATTTAAAGAGTGGATTGAGTGGTTTTACAGTCTTTACTCCCCAGGTAAGCATGATCTAGATAATATGTGAGGAAAATGTCCTAAATAGAGAAAGACATTTTACAGAATCTAAAAGCTAAGCCTCAGGAGAAACACTTGCTTACTTGTGCTCTTCCAAGGACATACCTCTTCTGAGTTGTAATGATAAACTTTCCTGAAGTACTCTATTTTCAGTTCGTTACTTATGGAATCAAAATGTACATGTCCCTAAACTGATCTCTAACGTTATTTCCTCAAGTCAAGTGAGGGGGCATTTATTGTTTCATGATAATTCATTTCTGATTAATTTAACAGTGAATACTACTGACATTGTGAGGGGTAAATGGCTCACCTCTGTTATATGGAAAAATTTATGATTCTTTATTGCTAGGGATGAATACTAAGTACCCATTCCTTCCCTTCTAAACATTGATTCTTCTTCCTCTTACAAACTTTTCTCACCCTTTAATGACAACCATAAGTCCTAAATCTAAATGTGCTTGGCTCCAGCGTTCTAAACAGTTGGCAGTAGGGTATTAAGAAACAGCATCTCATCTTGCTCTTTCCTGGTTACCACTGACAAGTAGAATTAGGATAGATGGGTTTATGAACTGAGCTGGAAATCACATATGTTCAGCTCTGCACAAATAGACAGCCCGGGTACTCAAAGAAGTAATAAAATCTTGCAATTTGGAGGGAGAAATGCTCTAATTAAAATATAAGTTAGGGCAACAATGCATTGAGGAAGAAACCAGAATACAGGGAATGTGCAAGGACATTAGTTGGTCCCATGTGTATTTGTTAATGGAGCTAGCTTTAATGAATGACCAAGGTTGTATAATGGCCCTGTTAAAGGTCAGCCACATATAATGAGAAAATTACATACTTTTTTATACCCAAGTAATAACTTACATATATACAACATCAGATGTTGAATATTCTTATCAACATTATAAATATGTATATGAAAATATAGACATCTCTCTTGAATTATTTTGACTACCACCATTTCAGGTATGGAAAATTTGAAGTAATATTAGCATCCTAAAAATGGAACTACTTTCTCTTGCTGCCTGTTTGCACAATAAAGGTAGCAACTTTAAGTTAATAAGATTAGAGGTGAACTGCCTCTATGTCTACGGTAGTGACGGCAGTGGATATTGGAATGGCAGGTGGGGCAGGGGGAGGATAAACATTTCAAACACATTATTTTCTTTCTGCTTTCTTTCAGCTGCTCTTTTAGAATCTGCCATAGACAAACTTGATTAGTACAATTAAGGAAACCCCCGAGTGCCTTTCATGTCCTTCAGGAGTGTTAGAGCAGGAGGAAAAAGGAAAAGAAAGTCTCCACTGGAAGGTTTTTTTGAACCTTTATTTAGGAAGATAAACCATTAACTCATAATTAATAACATACTAATTATTATAAAATTTATACTCGTTTTGGATAAGAGATTACGGTTATGATCAGTTCTTTCATGTGCAGGTTGAAAACACGTGATACTGAGGTTCACCAGGGGTGTGGTGTTTAGAAGGCATTATTCATAGCTGGTGTGGTTCAGTTCAACTTAATGAACATCGAAGTCTTCCCATGAATTAGAATGTATTAGTTTTTCTTTTAATTAATTAATTAATTTGGCTGCGTCAGATCTTAGTTGTGGCACGTGGGATTTTCATTGCTGCTTGTGGGCTTTTCTCTAGTTGTGGCGCGCAGGCTTCAGAGCCTGCTGGCTCAGTAGTTACGGCACACGGACTTAGTTGCCCCGCGACATGTGGGATCTTAGTTTCCTGACCAGGGATCGAACCCGTGTCCCCTGCATTGGAAGGCAGATTCTTAACCACTGGACCACCAGGGAAGTCCCAGGAATGTATTAGTGTTTAATAATAAAAATGACTAATAGAACATAGCTTCAAATAAGAGCCATACATACATGAGTAAAACCTTTTACATTATTAACAAAGTGAAAATTAACAAGTATTTATTGATTACTTTGATGATTATCTTGAGCACCCATTAATCATAAGAATGTATGTAAAAGGGCATAAACAATAGGTTGAAATAAGAGCTTTATGTTTTAGTTATGTAGGGGCATACCTTATTAAACAAAATCATAATTACCCTGAAACCATCATAGGGGCTCAAGGTATAAGGGCAAACTCTATGGGTGTTTTGGGCCTGTGTTGCCAAGCATGACCTAAAATTCAGTATTGATACGACTTCTGTGGGCTTTTGCTGTTTGAAGATATTTTTTCAGCATAACAGCTTTTCTCAATTGACCCCAGGTATTCTAATAGAAGAATACCAGCTTTATGTGTCATTATGTCTACACATTTACAGTGATATTGTAATGAAATGAACTCTAAAAGCACATGCACATACAGCACATATACACAAAAGGACAAAAGCGAATGGGCTGTGGAGTCGTTCTTCTATTACCGAGCTCTGTGATCTTGGGGAGGTTAAATAATATCACTTATCCCAATTCATGTGTAAAATAGAACCTATTATAAAGGTAGTCTATAGCTAATGTAAAGTAGTTAGCATAATATTTAAGCTTAATATATTTTACAATGATCTCTCCTCTTAAACTATTTTCAACTCATTCAATTTCTATGTGATTCTTTAATACAATTTATATTTGTATGTATTTTATGGTATGTAATAACATTTTTAGCAAAAACATGGACATAACAAGAAGAGTGATGAAAAAACTTGAAATATTGATACTTTTTATATTTTAAATATAAAAATTTTCTTTTACCAACATCAGATTTATGTATGATGATTGGTTCAAAAGTGCACTTAAAATAACTTATCCCTTTTTAGTGTTATTTCAAAACAGGTTTATAAATGCAGTACTAAAACTAAACACTTTCAAACTAATTGTCAGAATGTGGCTGCTATAAATAATCCATTTAAAATTTTTTCTCCCTTAAAGCAACTCACAATTTATATTCAGTCATCAAGTGCAGCGTACATGTTAACAAGCCCAGTATTTTATATATAATATTCTTCATCCTTAAGGTTAACATATTTTATTACTAAGTTAAAATATAGATATAATATAAATTAATAGGTAATATTACATAAATTATCTGTAATATAAAAAATAATATAGCTATGAACTTGGGATTTTTTCAGGCTTTTCCTTAATAGTATTTGCTGCCTGGTTACTAAATTGCTTAATTGGTCTGAATTAATAATTCACGCATCAAATGTCACATGGCTGTGTATTGTATATGGTGGAAATTTTGGTTAAATAACTGGCCAAAGGACGATTAAGATTATTTCAGTCTACTAAAAACTGTTCTAATCATATTTCTCACGGAATCATCTCTTTTACTCCCCTGTTGTATTCATGGAGGCATTAGTCTCCTAAAATCCTAATCTTGAAGTCTTACAGTCACTTTTTGACTCCTGATACTTATTTTTTCACTCAGTGAACTTCCACATTCTTCAGCTGAACTTCAGAAATGCCATTTGAATCAATTTTCTATTTCCATCTCCCACTGGTCATTATTGGTAATTAGAAAATCTCCTAATATTTTCAGGGTTTTTTTTTTTAACATCTTTTTTTTTTTTTTGCTGTACGCTGGCCTCTCACTGTTGTGGCCTCTCCCATTATGGAGCACAGGCTGCGGACGCGCAGGCTCAGTGCCCATGGCTCATGGGCCCAGCCGCTCCGCGGCATGTGGGATCTTCCCAGACCAGGGCATGACCCGTGTCCCCTGCATCGGCAGGCGGACTCTCAACAACTGCGCCACCAAGGAAGCCCTTTTTTAACATCTTTATTGGAGTATAATTGCTTTACAATGGTGTGCTACAATGCGTAACATGTATCCCCATATCTCCTCCCTCTTGCATCTCCCTCCCACCCTCCTAACCCACCCCTCTAGGTGGACACAAAGCACCGAGCTGATCTCCCTGTGCTAAGTGGCTGCTTCCCATTAGCTATCTATTTTACATTTGGTAGTGTATATTTGTCCAGGCCACTCTCTCACTTCATCCCAACTTACACTTCCCCTTCCCTGTGTCCTCAAGTCCATTCTCTGCATCTGCATCTTTATTCCTTTGCTGCCCCTAGGTTAGTCAGAACCAATTTTTTGGGGGGGGACTCCATATATATGTGTTAGTGTATGGCATCTGTTTTTTCTCTTTCTGATTTACTTCACTCTGTATGACACTCCCTAGGTCCATCCACCTCACTACAAATAATTTCATTTTTTTTATGGCTAATATTCCATTATATATATGTGCCACATCTTCTTTATCCGAAGTGTCGATGGACACTTAGGTTGCTTCCATGTCCTGGCTATGGTAATAAAACTGCAGTGAACATTGTGGTATATGACTCTTTTTGAATTATGCTTTTCTCAGGTATATGCCCAGTAGTGGGATTGCTGGGTCGTATGGTAGTTCTATTTTTCGTTTTTAAAGGAAGCTCCATACTGTTCTCCATAGTGGCTGTATCAATTTACATTCCCACCAACAGTGCAGGAGGGTTCCCTTTCCTCCACCCCTCTCTAGCATACATTGTTTGTAGATTTTTTGACGATGGCCATTCTGACCGGTGTGAGGTGATACCTCATTGGAGTTTTGGTTTGCATTTCTTTACTGATTAGTGATGTTGAGCATCTTTTCATGTGTTTGTTGGCAACCTGTATATCTTCTTTGGAGAAATGTCTATTTAGATCTGCCCATTTTTGGATTGGGTTGTTTGTTTTTTTAATATAGAGCTGCATGAACTGCCTGTAAATTTTGGAGCTTAACCCTTTGTCAGTTACTTCATTTGTAAATATTTTCTCCCATTCTGAGGGTTGTCTTTTCATCTTGTTTATGGTTTCCTTTGCCGTGCAAAAGCTTTTAAGTTTCATTGGGCCCCATTTGTTTATTTTTGTTTTTATTTTCATTTCTCTAGGAGGTGAATCAAAAAGGATCTTGCTGTGATTTATGTCATAGAGTGTTCTGCCTATCTTTTCCTCTAAGAGTTTTATAGTGTCTATCCTTACATTTATGTCTTTAATCCATTTTGAATTTATTTTTGTGTGTGGTGTTAGGGAGTGTTCTAATTTCATTATTTACATGTAGCTGTTCAGTTTTCCCAGCATCACTTGTTGAAGAGACTGTCTTTTCTCCACTGTATATTCTTGCCTCCTTTATCATAAATTAGGTGACCACATGTGTGTGTGTTTATCTCTGGGCTTTCTATCCTGTTCCATTGATCTATATTTCTGTTTTTGTGCCAGTACCACACTGTCTTGATTACTGTAGCTTTGTAGTATAGTCAGAAATCAGGGAGCCTGATACCTCCAGCTCCAATATTCTTTCTCAAGATTGCTTTGGCATTCGGGGTCTTCTGTGTTTCCATACAAATTGTGAAATTTTTTGTTCTAGTTCTGTGGAAAATGCCATTGGTAGTTTAATAGGGATTGCACTGAATCTGTAGATTGCCTTGGATAGTATAGTCATTTTCAAAATGTTGATTCTTCCAATCCAAGAACATGGTATATCTCTCCAACTGTTTGTATCATCACTGTCTTATTGTTAATTTAATTTCTTCCATCACTGTCTTATTGTTTTCTGCATACAAGTCTGTTGTCTCCTTAGGTAGGTTTATTCCTAGATATTTTATTCTTTTTGTTGCAGTGGTAAATGGGAGTGTTTCCTCAATTTCTCTTTCAGATTTTTCATCATTAGTGTACAGGAATGCAAAGAGATTTCTGTGCATTAATTTTATATCCTGCTACTTTACGAAATTCATTGAGTACCTCTAGTAGTTTTCTGATAGCATCTTTAGGATTCTCTACGTATAGTATCATGTCATCTGCAAACAGTGACATTTTTACTTATTCTTTTCCGATTTGGATTCCTTTATTTCTTTTTCTTCTCTGATTGCTGTGTCTAAAACTTCCAAAACTATGTTGAAAAATAGTGATGACAAGTGGACAACCTTGTCTTCTTCCTGATCTTAGAGGAAATGGTTTCAGTTTTTCACCATTGAGAAGAATGTTGGTTGTGGGTTTGTCATATATGGCCTTTATTATGTTGAGGTAATTTCCCTCTATGCATGCTTTCTGGAGGGTTTTATCATAAATGGGTGTTGAATTTGTCAAAAGAGTTTTTGCATGTATTGAGATGATCATATGGTTTTTCTCCTTCATTGTTAATATGGTTTATAACATTGATTGATTTGCATATATTAAAGAATCCTTGCATTTGTGGGTTAAACCCCACTTGATCATGGTGTGTGATCCTTCTAATGTGCTGTTGGATTCGATTTACTAGTATTTTGTTGAGGATTTTTGCATCTATGTTCATCAGTGATATTGGCCCGTAGTTTTCTTTTTTGTGACATCTTTGTGTGGCTTTGGTATCAGGGTGATGGTGATCTTCTAGAATGTGTTTGGGAGTATTCTTCCTTCTGCTATATTTTGGAAGAGTTTGAGAAGGATAGGTGTTAGCTCTCCTTTAAATATTTGATAGAATTCACCTGTGCAGCCATCTGGTCCTGGTCTTTCGTTTGTTGGAAGACTTTTAATTACAGTCTCAATTTCAGTGCTTGTGATTGGTCTGTTTATATTTTCTATTTTTCCTGGTTCAGTCTCGGAAGGTTTTGCTTTTCAAAGGAGTTGTCCATTTCTTCCAGGTTGTCCATTTTATTGGCGTATAGTTGCTTGTAGTAATCTCTCATGATCCTTTGTATGTCTGCTGTGTCAGTTGTTGCTTCTCCTTTTTCATTTCTAATTCTATTGATTTGAGTCTTCTCCCTTTTCTTCTTGATGAGTCTGGCTAGTGTTTTACCAATTTTATCTTCTCAAAGAACCAGCTTTTAGTTTTATTCATCTTATTTATTTCCTTTGTTTTTTTTTTTTCATTTATTTCTGATCTGATATTTATGATTACTTTCCTTCTGCTAACTTTGGGGTTTTTTTGTTCTTCTTTCTGTAATTGCTTTAGTTGTAAGGTTATGTTGTTTATTTGAGATGTTTGCTGTTTCTTGAGGTAGGATTGTATTGCTATAAACTTCCCTCTTAGAAGTGCTTTCTCTGCATCCCATAGGCTTTGGGTCATCGTGTTTTCATTGTCATTTGTTTCTAGGTATTTTTTGATTTCCTCTTTGATTTTTTCAGTGATCTCTTGGTTATTTAGTAGTGTATTGTTTTGCCTCCATTTGTTTGTATTTTTTACATATTTTTTTCCTGTAATTGATGTCTCATAGCGTTGTTGTCAGAAAAGATATTTGATATGATTTCAGTTTTCTTAAATATACCAAGGTTTGATTTGTGACCCAAGATATGATCTATCCTGGAGAATTTTCCATGAGCACTTGAGAAGGAAGAGTATTTTTTGTTTTTGGATGGAATGTCCTATAAATATCTATTAAGTCCATCTTGTTTAATGTATCATTTAAAGTTTGTGTTTCCTTATTTATTTTCATTTTGGATGATCTGTCCATTGGTGAAAGTGGGGTGTTAAAGACCCCTACTATGATTGTGTTACTGTTGATTTCCCCTTTTATGGCTGTTAGCATTTGCCTTAAGTATTGAGGTGCTCTTCTTTTGGGTGCATATTTACAATTGTTATATTTTCTTCTTGGTTTGATCCCTTGATCATTATGTAGTGTCCTTCTTTGTCTCTTGTAAAAGTCTTTAAAGTATATTTTGTCTGATCTGAGAACTGCTACTCCAGCTTTCTTTTGATTTCCATTTGCATGGACTATCTTATTCCATCTCCTCACTTTCAGTCAGTATGTGTCCTTAGGTCTGAAGTGGGTCTCTTGTTGACAGCATATGTTACAGGTTTTGCTTTTGTATCCATTCAGCCAATCTATATCTTTTGGTTGGAGTGTTTAATCCATTTAAATTTAAGGTAGTTATCAATATGTATGTTCCTATTACTATATTCTTAATTGTTTTGGGTTTGTTATTGTAGGTTTTTTCCTTCTCTTGTGTTTCCTGCCTAGAGAAGTTCTTTTAGGATTTGTTGTAAAGCTGGTTTGGTGGTGCTGAATTCTCTTAGCTTTTGCTTGTCTGTAAAGGTTTTAATTTCTCCTTCGAGTATGAATGAGATCCTTGCTGGGTAGAGTAATCTTCATTGTAGGTTTTTCTCCTTCATCACTTTATATATGTCCTGCCACTCCCTTCTGGCTTGCAGAGTTTCTACTGAAAGATCAGCTGTTAACCTTATGGGAATTCCCTTGTGTGTTGTTTTTCCCTTGCTGCTTTTAATATTTTTTCTTTCTCTTTAATTTTTGATAGTTTGATTAATATGTGCCTTGGCGTGTTTCTCTTTGGATTTATCCTGTATGGGACTTTCTGTTCTTCCTGGACTTGATTGACTATTTCATTTCCCACGTTAGGGAAATTTTCAACTGTAATCTCTTCAAATATTTTCTCAGACCCTTTCTTTTTCTCTTCTCTGTGATCCCTATAATTCCAATGTGGTGCATTTAATGTTGTCTCAGAGGTCTCTGAGACTGTACTCAATTCTTTTCATTCTTTTTTCTTTATTCTTCTCTGCAGTAGTAATTTCCACTATTTTATCTTCCAGGTCACTTATCCGCTCTTCTGCCTCGGTTATTCTGCTATTGATCCCTTCTAGAGTATTTTTAATTTCCTTTATTGTGTTGTTCATCATTGTTTGTTTGCTCTTTAGTTCTTCTACGTCCTTGTTAAACGTTTCTTGTATTTTCTCCATTGTACTTCCAAGATTTTGGATCATCTTTACTATCATTACTCTGAATTATTTTTCAGGTGGACTGCTTATTTCCTCTTCATTTGTTTGGTCGGGTGGGTTTTTACCTTGGTCCTTCATCTGCTGTGTATTTCTCTATCTTCTCATTTTGCTTAACTTACTGTGTTTGGGGTATCCTTTCTGCAGGCTGCAGGTTTGTAGTTCCCATTGTTTTTGGTGTCTGTCCCTGCTGGGTAAGGTTGGTTCAATGGTTTTCGTAGGCTTCCTGGAGGAGGGGAGTAGTGCCTTTGTTCTGGTGGATAAGGCTTGTATCTTGTCGTTTTGGTGGGCATGACCACGTCGGGTGGTGTGTTTTGGGGTGTCTCTGAACTTATTATGACTTTAGGTAGCCTGTCTGTTAATGGTTGGGGTTTTGTTTCTGTCGTAGGCTTCCATGGTGTCCTGTGCCCTAGCTGGCATAGGGCGTTTAGTGCTGTAGCTTGCTGGTCGTTGAGTGAGCTGGGTCTTAGCATTGAGATGGAGATCTCTGAGAGAGCTTTCGTTGTTTGATATTATGTAGGGCCGGGAGGTATCTGGTGGACCAGTGTCCTGAACTGGGCTCTCCCACCTCAGAGGCTCAGGCCTGACACCTGGCTAGAGCACCAAGACTCTGTCAGCCACCCAGCCAGGTATGTGGGGAGTTTCTTGCCTTTTGGGAATTCTGAGGTCTTCTGTCACTATTAAGTAAGTGTTCTGTAGGAGCTGTTCCACATGTAGATGTATTTTTGATGTATTTGTGGGGAGGAAGGTGATCTCCACATCTTACTCCTACACCATCTTGAAGCTATCCTCAGATTTTCAGTTTTGATCCAGTTTACACACTGCTGCTAGAGTAATTTTTCTACTAATGGAATGAAACTAAACCCAAAGGAAACTAAACTAAAAAATAAAGAAACAAACCAACAAAGCTTTCATTTTAAAAGTCTTCCAACTGGCAGTCAAATTAAAAGTCACCTCCTTAGATTGATGGTCAATATTTTTCATTCTCCTATTCACATCTGTTCTAGTTTGATGTCATATGTTTTCTCTACATGTGTTGCATATTCCAGAATTACCCACAATGGCATGAATTGTTAATTCCTACTAAATAGCCCATCCTCCTTGCTAAAATAACCCCAGTTTTCTTCAGGAATCACCTTGCACAGTGCCAGGGGCATGAATCATGGTGGTTTCCTTTTCTTTTTGCCAGCGGTTAGCCTGAGATGATTATGTGACTCAGTTCTGGCCAATTAAATATAGAGCAATTCTACCATGGAACATTTTGAGGAAGATTTGTCCCCATGATAAGAAGGAGATGTATAAGCAATGATTCCCTACCCCTGGACTTTTTGATTTGTTGTGTGATGAGCACCTGATGTCTGGAGTTACACCAGTGTCTTGTGACCATGAGACAACAAGGGAAGCAAAATTCTATAAGGTGAAGGAAGTGGAATACAGGATTTTAAAAAATGGATGCTAGAAGATACTACCACTGTGAAGATAATCCGGAAATTTTTCCTGAAGACATTTTAATATTTGAACAGATGTAGTTGTTTACTTAATATGCACAACATTTTCTACTTTTATTCATCATTCATGAAAAAATAATTCAATGCCTGGAGTGCACCATGTCTTTACTTACGTGGGTTCATTTATTTAGAACTTTGACTTGTTCTTTTCCCTCTGACCTCCATCAAATCTAGCCATCCTTGGATTCCATCTCATATGATTTTTACTTTATTAAGTCTACTCTGATCCTCTCATTTAAATGCTGACTCTACCTTTTTTAGAGCAAAGTTACATCCTACTATTTCCCTTTTTTCAATTTACTGTATGTTACTGAATCTCACTAACTAAATATAAAACTTACTTTCTGCTTAGTAGCATCCTCAGAGAATGTTTTTCATATAATAGACACTCATGAAACACGTTTTATTCTGAGTCATCTGTAATGTTCCATGAAGTCCCCTCAGTCTGTGAAAGACCTGATATTCAATTATACTTTAGTTCTCAATCTAGCTACTGGATAGACACGTGACAAGAGCAGGGTTTAAAATTCCACTTGGTACAAATCCTTTAAATTCCCAAGGATTTAATCCTTAGTACAAAGTGATCAATTCCTCTGGGATAACTTTACTGCCTTTCTGTAGAGTAAAAGGACAATAATTCATACATTTCTCAAGGTAGGTGAACTTTACTGCAAATTGTATATAGATGTACTGTACATAACTCCTTCCGTGTGTGTGTGTGTTTTCGTTGCGTATGTATGTTTTATGGTGCCTATCTCAAAGTTATATATCTGGAATATACTTTACTTAATTGAAGTCATTTATTTACAGAAGAAATTCAATAACAGCACAATCATAGCTTAAACTTAGCGTGCCTTCCTTATACTTGTGAACATAGATATGCAAACATACATGTGTCACTTAGAAGAAACTTGTTTATTTACATGTATTTCTTTAGTTTACTGAAAAACAACAACAACACACCCAAATGTGAAAAGTCCCAGAACAAATCCACACATACATGTTATTAGCAGGTGTTATGAGTAGGTATTATTAATAAGCTATTAAATCGTTAAATTAATCAAAACGAAGCATGCTGAGGAAGACCATAATCTTAAAATATTTAAAAAGATCTTGCTTGATACAAAAATATATCGTTGAGAGTGCAGGTGAGACTCATGGGCAGAAATCCTGGGCTAAGTGATGAACACATGCAAATAGTGTGTGTGTTGTAACAACCTAAGAGCTAAGTAGTTCCACATGACTGCTGAGTGTACCTGCCATGCCTGAGGACATGTGCTGTACCTGCCCAGATATATTAATGGCTCCCTGTTACATGACTAATCTTCTATTATGGGCTGTCTGCTGAAACCATTCTATCTGTCAGTGCTCATTACGTAGGATATATTTCCATTTCCTTTTTTTTAAATTAATTTTTTAATGGAGTATAGTTGATTTAAAATATTATGTTAGTTTCAGGTGTACAGCAAAATGAATCAGTTATACATATACATATATCCACTCTTTTTGAGATTCTTAAAGGAAGGAAGGAGTGAAGAAAGGAAGGAAGGAAGGAGTGAAGAAAGGAAGGAAGGAAGGGAGGAAGGAAGGGAGGGAGGAAGATAAACTCCTTAGTCCACTCAGTGGGATCTCTGTATCTCAGCTCTAGGAGAGGTTCTGTCACTGACTTGTCCAGCCACTGGGAAGGAGTGTAAAGCTGAATTTGCAATAACAGTGCTGATGTGAGAATTCAGCCGTAACCGTATGAACAGGGCTCTAATTTACCATCACGGGTGAGTGAAGATGAGTGTGCTTCTGTCACAAAGGGCAAGCGTGAATTGCTGACTTGACAGTAGAGATTAAAGCATTCACCTTTGTTTAAGCTTTGACTATTTTAGTATTTTTAGGAAAAGGAGAGGGAAAAATGGTGTGAAATATTTGTAGTGGTAATGGATGTTACATCAACAAGAACAGGCAATAGGAAGGCAGGCAGGAGTGGACTGAGCTGCTGACAATGTTCTAGGCCAAAGAAGCCAAAGCAAATGACTGAATGATTATACTTTCACACTAAGATACAGAGCCTGCTTCATACTAAAATAAACATCTGTTGGATCTCTCTCATTAACTCTATTAATGACAACAATTGGCCAATCAAAAAAATCTTTATTGTATGTGGAGAAAAGGGAACACTTTTGCACTATTGGTGGGAATGTAAATTGGTACAGCCACTGTGGAAAACAGTATGGAGATTCCTCAAAACATTAAAAACAGAACTACCATATGATCCAGCAATCCCATTTTGGGGTATATAGCCATAGGAAGCAAAATCACTGTCTTGAAGAGACATCTGAACTCCCATGTTCATTGCAATGTTATGCACTATAGCTAAGATATGGAAACAATCTAAGTGTTCATCTATGGATGAAAGGATAAAGAAGTGAGATATATATATATATATATATATATATATATATATATATATATACACACACACACACAATAGAATAGAAAGTTGCTAAGAGAGTAGATCTTAAATGTTCTCACCACAAAAAAGAAATAGTAATTATGTGAGGTGACAGAGGTATTAACTTACCCAACAGTGGTAGTCATTCTGTAATATATAAGTGTATCAAATCAACATGTTGCACAACTTAAACTTACACAATTTTATATGTCAATTATATCTCAGTAAAGCTGGAAAAAAGTATTTAGTGTCTATTAAACATAAGGTACTGTTTCTTGTGCTGAAACACAGTGGACATGATACCTGCCTTCATGGAGCTTCAGACTCTTGGCTGTGCTCTGCTGTCCCATCCTCACACAGGACCTCATAAAATTATTCAAAACTCTGCCCTAACATATGTTTACTCTTCCTTAGAGGTTTTACCTTGCCATTTTAATTTTTATATTTTCTTTAATTAAAAAAATTTTTTTTTCTTTATTTTTATTGGGTTTTATTTGGCTGCACTGCACAGCCTGTGGGATCTTAGTTCCCTGACAAGGGATCAAACCTGTGCCCCTGCAGTGGAAACACAGAGTCTTAACCACTGGGCCGCCAGGGAATTCCCTTGCCATTTTTAAATACAAAAAATAGTTCTTTGGGTTTTTTTATGAACAAAGTTTAATTAAGTTTACTAACTATTTGATCAGTTTTTATTTTCAATATTGAAAAAAATCTATTCCTTCTTTTGAGTTTACTTTTCTTACTGGTGTAGATAGATAGATAGATAGACCGATCTTAAGAATTTTATTAGAGAGGATTTTCTCTGGCCGTGAAATAACTCAGTCTGTGCAGATCCAACAATATATGGATGTCACTTTTGAATTCTAGATTGATGGGTATTTGTCTAAAGGACTTTGAAGATATTTTCCCATAGTTTTCTGGCATTTATAGATAAGTCTACCATGGAATTACTGTAATTGGTTTTTACACTTTGATAACTTTAAAGACTATCTTTTTATTCTTTTCTTTTCATAGATCTTTATTGGAATATAATTGCTTCACAATACTGTGTTAGTTTCTGCTGTACAACAAAGTGAATCAGCCATATGCATACATATATCCCCGTATACCCTCCCTCTTGAGCCTCCCTCCCACCCTCCCTATCCTATGTCTCTAGGTCATCACAAAGCACTGAGATGATCTCCCTGTGCTATGCTGCTGCTTTCCACTAGCTAACTATTTTACATTGGGTAGTGTATATATGTCAATGCTACTCTCACTTCACCCCAGCTTCCCCCTCCCACCTGTGTCCTCAAGTCCATTCTCTAAGTCTACATCTTTATTCCTGCCCTGCCACAATGTTCATCAGTACCATTTTTTTTTTAGATTCCATATATATGTGTGAGCATACGGTATTTATTTTTTTCTTTCTGACTTACATTACTCTATATGACAGACTCTAGGTCCATCCACCTCACTACAAATAACTCAATTTTGTTTCTTTTTTATGGCTGAGTAATATTCCATTGTATATATGTGCCACATCTTCTTATCCATTCATCTGTCGATGGACATTTATGTTGGTTCCATGTCCTGGCTATTGTAAATAGTGCTACAATGAACATGGCTATGTAGAGATGCTCAGGTGAGGTCATGGACAAAGACAGTTCCATGTTCACAAACATTTTCTTAAATGGAGTCAACCGGGGTACAGGTGGCATGTACACATTTTCCTGGGCCCTGAAAGAGTCTTTCCATAGTAAAAAGATTAGCAGCAAAGTAGAAAAATGACTGCCCACTTTTTTCTCTAATTTAACAGTTCCCTGCCTAAGCAAAGTAAAACTCATGGAAAGATGTGTGTGTTCCTGCTCTGTGTTCCCAACTCTATTCTGTTTTTTTAAAAAAAATTTCCTTCCCCAAATAAAATGTCGTTTATTTCAGCTGTGTGTATTGTCTCAACACCTTTCTGTAGCTATCTGAAATAACAATAAAAAGCAATTTTGCATTGCTATTTCATAGCTTTCGTATAATGTATTTAATAAGGCTTTTACTGTGGACAGATTTCAGTACACCCAATGAGGAGCCATGCAAAATATTGCAGCTGTTGTATAGAAAGTATTAACTTTCTTTTTATAATTGATCTGTAAATATTTCTTAAAGCATATAGTAATTTTCCATAATAATTCTATATACACTATTTTTTACATATTATCAAATGCTACATCTTAATTATCTTTGGGGGTAGCTATAACATAATATCAAGTGAACACTTTTGTAATTAGATTTAATAACAATTTTCTAAATAGTGATGTATATACAATAGCCCTTTTGACTTTTGGAAATACTAATTTGGTGATAAAAGGCTCTTTCATGGTTTTTCACTTTTATTTCTCACATTCCTCTAAGTTGGGCTATATTACAGAGGAAGAAACTGAAGAATTGGGCCATTAAATAATTTAGCCAAGTTGACTCAATTTTTCACCCAACAATGAGGAAGTTGTATTACAGAGATTTGAGGCCATTAAATAATTTAGCCAAGTTGACTCAATTTTTCACCCAACGGTGAGGAAGTTGTATTACAGAGATTTGAGCACAGCAGACAAACCCAAAAGCCTAAACTATTCACCAATACAGTATACCTATGCCTGCTCAAATTAAAGATCGCAAGTCATTTGTAAGTGCGTTTTAATTTAATTTTACTCATGTATTTTCTTTACAATAATAGTACTTATTAAAAGGCATTGTGTACATTTTACCTGTCAGGCCCTTTGGTAAATGGATTGTCGTATATAAGCCTCCTTTATGACTTACCACACTATAATGTGGAAATATTCCCCATTTTATAAGAAGCAAAACATTCTATTTGTCCAAAGTCCTTGTCCTATTAAGCAGAATAGCTGGGAATCAAAGCCAGTCAGACTCCAAACCCTGCAATGTTAGTTGAGAATTCAGTTCAAATATTTCAGTAAATATTCAGGTTGTAACAAATATATTCTTTCCAAGACTATAATGTCTGAAATTTTATAGTCTCTATAGCTGATTATATAACTTGGACACAATAGTTTTAGAGAAATTGGATGGGTCAACAGTCAGTTTCTTAAATTCAGAAGATTGTTTTTTGTGGTTTTGCATGAACTTCTAAAGTTAAAATGCCTGATTTGCACAAAAGCACCAGCCCATTCCCTGTTTTCTCCATTAGTTTTTATCCCAGTGAACATTTTACTATTCCTAACATTTGATGAAGGCAATGAAGTGAAGTAGTCCTCCAGATTTTGAAGGCTTGTGCAGTTATGCCCTTCTGGAAGCATTTTTGTCCCAGGAATGTCAAGGCTGGCAACTTTTTGATGGCACTTTGTTTCTCCATCTGTCCCATACATTTAGGGCCGTTGTGAAGTGAAGAATGGGTTTCATACCGTAAAAGCAGGCCTTTCCTTTTTTGTGTTGCCAATCCGATTTCTCGAAGAAGTCACCTGTGTGTTGGGCTTCTGTGACTGTTCAGGTGGAAATGTTAAATTTTTTGACAAATCTTAAGCTTAAAAATGACAGATGAATAAAATCTAAACTCTGGTGTTTCTGTATTACTTGGGGTAGATAGGCTATGCTCTGGTGACGAATACACCCCAGATGCTTAGTGGCCTGACACATACAAAGTCTGCCACAGGTGCTACACTAGGGCAATTTCCTTTCAGAGGTATCCCAGGGTCCAGAATGGCAGAGCACAAAGCTTCCAGGGTCATAAGCCCCAGAGGTTTAAGCATGAGCTATATGTGCTTTAGCCCAGAAGTGATAGAGACCACTTCTCTTCCCAGCTCTTTGATTAAAATTTGTAACAAGGTCCCACCCAATAATATGAAAGCAGTAAATGGGATGTGTGAGAAGACAGCTGGATATAGGTAAGCACTGGCAAATAACCTCCAAGCCACCAACCTGTGTCAGTCAAAAGATTTATCTTTCAATATTCTAGACTTTTGAAGTTGCAGATTACATAATCTGATTTATCACCCAGTTGAGTATGTAGGTTTGGGTTGTTTAATCATTTACTTTGAAAGGGAAAATTAAACTTACCACTTTTGGGGAATTAATTTGCCCTGTTTTTTTGCCTGTAATGTTTGGAAAGATGGTTTATGGAATATTGTAATCTGAAAAATTAAATATTGCATAATTTTCTCAAGAGATAGCTAGAAGGAGATGTGTACGTTCCTAGTTTTCTCTAAAATATTGTAATCTCTAACATCTGAAGCATTTCAGGAGTTTTCAGGGCCTTTGAACAAGCATTGTATCCCTGGCTGTGTTATTTAACCTCCCCAAGACATATTTCCTTAAATGGAGGTAGGGACAATATCTTTTATAGAGTTGTAGTGAGAAAAATCCAGGTAAAGAAACTATAATAGTTCCCAGCATTTACTAAACCTTAGTGAAGTTATCTAGTGTTACAGACAGCTGAAAAAGTGATGAGCCATGCCTGCATCAGGTTTGAGCCAAACCCAGTTATACACATCCATTAGTTATCTACAGATTTCCCAAATGCTATTAAAGGCTTTCCATGAGTAGTTATTAGCATGCCTTTGGGAGCCATTAAATAAAAACTATTCTAACGCATCTTATCCTGATTGTTTGGTTTTGTCTTTGAGGATTTCTCTTGCTGTTATTCTGTTATTTGTAAGATTAAAACTATTTCTGTGGGTTTAGTAATTTCCACAGGGAACTTATAAATCTAGGAACATATATATTATGATTGTTGTAGACCTAGAAGAATTGGATAATAAGAAATGTTGTCTCGTTTTCAGTACTCTTTAACTTCACGGTTATGGTTGTATTCCGAGTCGAATTGTGTCCCCTCAAAATTGTTATATTGAAGTTCTAATCCCTAGTAACTCAGAATATGATTTTATTTGGAAATAAAGCCCTTGCAAATGTAATTAGTTCATGTATAATGATTAGCAAATGTAATTAGACGAAGTCATACTGGAGTAGGGTGGGCCCCTGATCCAATATGATCGGTGTTCACATAAGAAAATGTGATTCAGACATGGGGACATGTACAGAGTGAAGACAATGTAAAGACACCGGGGAACACCATCTACAAGCCAAGGGATGCCTGTGGCTACTGCCCTCAGACAGAATCAATTCTGCCAACAGCCCTACCTTTGACTTCTAGGCTCCAGACTGTGAACCAATAAATTTCTGTTAAGCCACCCCGTTGTGGTACTTTGTTATGGCAGTCATAGGAAAAAGAATACAGGTTGTCATACATTTTAATCTTATATACATTTTAAGTCCCATTAGATATTATTAATATTTATTTACATTTCCAGGACTTTAGGAGGAAATCTGTCAGTACCAGGTATAACCGGAGACATCCTACCTCACCTACATAAAAAGTTGCCCAAACAGATGATATTAAATCAGAAAACTCTTAAGCAAGCTATCTGACTTGATTAGTAAAAATATAATTTTTTATAGAGGGAGTTGCTCATCTCCAACTGTCTAGGGTATTAGTTTTGCAGACTAATCTGTGAAACTCTGTTCCTAAACTTTACACGTGGAGAAGACACATGCATCTTTTCACTCTTTGTTGCATCAGTGGTCAGCAAAGATTAATTCCTCATCCACAAAGTAGTTGGAGATATAAATGCCTTTTGTTGGCAGTGGAAGCTTTTGTAATGTTGATGGATTTTTCAATGGATTTAATATATAACTAAATTTAGATATCTCTCTAGTCTTTGGACACCAGAAGGTCGAAGAATAGGTGGTACAGCAAATAGATATCTCTTTTTGGATACATAGTCATATAGTTAATTTACAATATTGTGTTAGTTTCAAGTATATACAGTCAAGTGATACAGTTATACATATTATTCTTTTTCAGATCCTTTTCCATTATAGGTTATTACAAGATATTGAGTATAGTTTCCTCTGCTATAAAGTCGATCTTCGTTGTTTATCTATTTTATTTATAGTACTGTGTATCTGTTAATCCCAAACTCCTAATTTTACATAGTCATACCTTAGCTCTCTAGAATTTAGTGTCTATATACATTTTATATACCAGTACTTTCTCAGGTCCTTATTCGAGTGATTCTTGATTAACTCAAATGTGTGTGTGTGTGTGCAGATATTTGAAGTTTGAGATAAATACTACGTGAAGTCCTTGAGCCGTGCTTCTTACAAGACCACTGAAGATTTGTTTTCAGAGCTAAGATTATATCTACTGAGGCACTAAACCTGAACCTTAAACACATAAAATCTTTTTTTTCATTTGCTCTTCCTCTCTTTCACTTTTCTCCCATTTATATTGTGGCAGTAAACACTCGATGTCATACAGTATCCTCCAAGGAACAATTGAATGTGTGTCTAAGTGGGAAAAGAATGTGTGGACTCTAAATCAGATTTCTTTATTTTACCCAGGAGGGGCTACTGTAATGTTTGTGAGGCCAGAGTACACAAGGCAGAGATCAAACTTGAGAGCAAACCTCTCATCATTAGCTTTGGGGTTGCCAGTTTGAATCTTTTCTTTTCTTTTTGATGTGAGGCATTAATTTTCCCAGTTTTGTACCCTCTGGTGGATTTCTAGGAATACAAAATTTCTTTAAAATGAACCATTATACAAAACAAAATCCTAACGATATTCATTGTCTCTGACAAGCAGACTTTGATTATCTACTTCAACTGCCACCCTTAGCTCAGTCTCCAGTGTTATAAAGACATTGTTTTTGATCTCCTAGAGTGGAAATCGTTCTATCACATCACTTGAATGCACTTAAGCTTTAATGATAAACCTCCAAGGTATGTGTTTAATATCATCAGGTCTTCTCTCTCAGCTCAAAGACTTGTAGGAAATACTTATATATGAAGATTATGACTTAACTTGGAGATAGTTGCTGTCCTGGTCTATATAACATGATTTGCTTTTGGTTCATTGTTTTCAAGCTTTAAGATTAGATTGATTTCTATGTTCCATTTTGTAAAGTTATTCAATGTCATACTCATAAAACAATTAGAGCTATTATAGCTACTTTCTAACATAATTCTCTTATTTTTTATAAGAATAAACTGAAACTAGTTGTAAGTAGTGGAGACTGACTTTGAACTCCAATCTAGCTTTCAGTGCACATTTCATGCACATTGCCATGACATCACCCTGCTTCAAAACTCTACTAGTAAGGTGTGATGGCTCTGCTGCTTAAATTCACTGTTTTAACTACACCCAGCAACTGGGATGAAATGTTATGAACTGTGGTAATTGAGTTTCGGAAATTCCACAATTGTAATGAAAAATTGGCTCTTCTGTCTTGAGCCAGTTTCTTCATTATCTCTTCTGAGTCACTTATAGGATGGTTCTGATGCCCCTGGGATTATTCTTGAAAGAAACACCCTTTAATTAATATTCAGTTCTCTGATTCTGTAGCACAAGGTCCAACACATAGATCAGACATAGTAGGCCCTCAATAAATATTTCTTTCTCCACTTTCTCTTTACCATTTCTTTCAATAATTTAAAACATTCTTTATATTTTCTTCTAGTCTTTGTCCTTCTGGTTTAAAGTCCTGATTCCTAAATTTGTGAAAACAAAGAATACAATTCCTATCCACCTCTCCATCTGCATTTTGAAAGTCTGCCTTCCTAGTTCTTCATATATATATATTTAATATATTATATATATTTAATATATATATTGCATTTTGTGGCTACTTCTCTGATCTTTGCTTTTCTCTGTCATATGTTTATTTATCCCTCTTGTATAGAAAATATGAGTTATTTAAAAATAACCCATCTCTTTTCTCTCAGTTTTCATTCTTTGAAAACATATCTTCTCTCAGTAAATGATTCTCAGATCTATTAGCCTGATCCAAAATTTCTCCTGGGCTCCAGCTATATATTTCTAACTCTCTGTTCAGCTAATTATTCTTGTGATCTTGTAATCACCTCACATGCTGCGTGCTTCAACTTTTCCTTCAAAACTGACTTTACTTTCAGGCAAATATCCTACTTTTACTTTTGATATACGTATTCTTTCACATCATCAGATTCAAATTTTCCTTTGCAAACTCAACCGTCACCAAACAGAGTTGACTATGATTTGCCTTTTTTTTTTTTTTTTTTCCGGTACGCGGGCCTCTCACTGTTGTGGCCTCTCCCGTTGCGGAGCACAGGCTCCGGACGCGCAGGCTCAGTGGCCATGGCTCACGGTCCCAGCCGCTCCGCGGCATGTGGGATCCTCCTGGACCGGGGCGCAAACCCACGTCCCCTGCATCGGCAGGCGGACTCTGAACCACTGCGCCACCAGGGAAGCCCCTGATTTGTCATTTTTTAATTCACTTCTTTTTTTCCTCACTGCCACATTATTTCAATCCCTGAGCTTTAAATAGCCACTTGGACTGTTCTTGCCTTTGGTTTCCTTCCCTATATGAATTATTCTGATGTATTGCTGGTATTTCTAACCCCAAACTTTTAACACGTACCTTCTTTAGTCAGATATATTTAATGGTTTACCAGTGTCACACTGTAAAATACAAATTCTTTAGACTTGCAGTAAGAACTCTTGCAATCTGTCCTTAAACTCCATTTGTAACTTCATCACCTATTACTTCTCTACAAACACCTCAATCTGATCAAAATTGCTTGAACTGAACTCTGAAAATCTGACTCTCTGTGCTTAAGGAGAGTTAAAATATGTACCTATCATATGTCTACTTATGATAGTAAGATATATCTTTTTATATATTCATTAAGATTTGTTGTTGAGAAGTTTCAAACTGCTGTGGAGGCTAGCATATGTGATAAATGGCAATAACTTGGTTGTATTATATTTTTCCTGGATAAGGCATGTATTAGCTGTCTTAAAGCTTGTTCTATGCTTTTCTATAATCTTTGTGATCAAACTGGAGTCTCCCTTGGGTAATTATGGCAACATTAAAAATTTACTATTTTTCTTAGGTTCTAACCTTAATTCAACAAGATGCTTATTTTAATTGTAAAATAATTGTTTTGAAGGTACCTGAAAACTCTTACTAATATGGGCTGTAAAATCATAATCATGGTGGTAAGGAAGCAACCTTATATGTAACATGCAAATTCTTAGTGTAATTTACAGAACTGAATTGCATTTTTCCCTTGTAACAAAACAGTAGAATAAATAGAACAGTTGAGAAAACTGCGTTTAAGTAATTTGTTTGAAATTACATAGTAATGTCAAAGTCAAGATATGATTCTCAGAACTTGGTTCTTAAGCAATCTTAACCCCAGACACACAATGCTTGAAAACATTCCACAGCTGGAACACATGAACCCTACCTTCAGACAATTGAGATCAAAGCCCATATATGATATTTACTACCTGTATGTCTTTGGGCAAATTAGTTAACATCACCAAGCATCAGCTTTCTCATCTATAAATGAGAAATAGAATAACAACTCTTTGGGATTAATTTTTGTGAGGATGAATGGAATAACAAAAATTACCTAGCACCATGTCTAACTCCCGGTAGGTAATCAGTAAATTACCTATAATAGTAATAGTGGTAATAATAGTAAACAATAAAACTTTTTGTTGGCCTTCTTTCTTTAGTTGGAGAAAATTTTTTAAAAATCAGGTGAGAAAACAAGGAAAAGAATTTACACCTAATTTGAGTGTTCCAAAGCCACCTCTTTTAAATACTCCGATTCTTTAGAAGTCTGGAGTAGAAAAGAGACAGTTGGGCTGATGTTCCCATGCATGCAAACATCACGAGACTATAGGTGTCTACAATTTTGGCTCAAAGGGGTACATTTTGACAAATACTTACATAGTCCCGCAAAACCTCTTCTCCTTTTGCAACATCTCACTCATTCCCAGCACTTGCCTCCCTCCCATCAACATAACAACTCACATCTAAAGTAGATGTGGCCATATCATCAGAGATGGAAGGAAGAATAAACTTTACATCTAATTTCCCCTGATAGGTTTACAGCATCATCCATGAGACCTCAGAGTCCAGTGACACACAACACACCCATAGATTTTGGAGAGTTTTACATGGATCCACGATACACCCATCAGTATACTAACAATAACTATATGTGTGAACTCTATTCAGATCTGTGCTAAACACTAATTACATCTATTTAAATCTATATAGTGATCTTGTTAGGTAAGGTACGATTATAATCTATGTTTTACAAAAGGGGAAAATGAAGCAGAGTGAAGAAATAACTTGCCCAAAGTCACAAAGCTAAGTTAAGAGTTATATCGGATATATCTGATTCTAAAGCTTTTTCTTTAAAAATCCAGCTATTATTCTGATAAATAAGGTACAACTTTGTTGTTTAGTTTGGTTCTCTGACATGTCTGGCTTCACTTATATGAAAAATATTAAGAATACATAAATCCTACACAAAAGCTAGGGAAAAGGTGAAACTAAAATATTCTAAACAAACAAGAAAAAAAAATGTTTACAGTTTATCATTCAGTGACCTTATTTAACAGAAAAAATATATGAGTTATTATTGGGTAAGCATTTTTAGCAGAGGCTAATCCTAGATAACAAAAGGGAGGATGTATTAACAAAGTTTAGTGGGTCCAATCTCTACTGAGAGGGGTAAGTACAAGAGTGCAGGGTTTGTTTGTATTAATTTTGGTTGAAGATCTACTCAATACTTTCACTGAGTCTTGGATTTTCAGGGAATTTATACTGGAATTATGATATTAGGCAAATCAATGCATTAACATAAATTTTAAAAACTAACCAGATTCCACTGAAATTTTTTGAACATTTCTTAGGAAATAGGTGCTACAGTAAGGGTTTTACATAATTCTTTTTTTTTTGTTTTGTTTTTTTGTTTTTTTGTTTTTTTGTTTTTTGTGGTACGTGGGCCTCTCACTACTGTGGCCTCTCCCGTTGCGGAGCACAGGCTCTGGACGCACAGGCTCAGCGGCCATGGCTCATGGGCCCAGCTGCTCCGCAGCATGTGGGATCTTCCCGGACCGGGTCATGAACCCGTGTCCCCTGCATCGGCAGGAGGACTCTCAACCACTGCGCCACCAGGGAAGCCCTAATTCTTTTTTTTTTAAACTTATTTAATTTTATTATTTTTTTAACATCTTTATTGGAGTATAATTGATTTACAATGTTGTGTTAGTTTCTGCTGTAAAACAAAGAGAATCAGTTATATGTATACATATATCCCCTCCCCCTTGCATCTCCCTCCCACCATCCCTATCCCACCCCTCTAGGTGGTCGCAAAGCACCGAGCTGATCTCCCTGTGCTATGTGGCTGCTTCCCACTAGCTATCTATTTTACATTTGGTAGTGTATGTATGTCCGTGCTACTCTCTCACTTCGTCCCAGCTTACCCTTCCCCCTCCCCGTGTCATCAAGTCCATTATCTACGTCTGCGTCTTTATTCCTGTCCTGCCCCTAGGTTCATGAGAGCCATTTTTTTTTTAGATTCCATATACATGTGTTAGCATATGGTATTTGTTTTTCTCTTTCTGACTTACTTCACTCTGTGACAGATTCTAGGTCTATCTGCTTCATTACAAATAACTCAATTTCTTTTCTTTTTATGGCTGAGGAATATTCCATTGTATATATGTGCCACATCTTCCTTATCCATTCATCTATGAATGAACACTTAGGTTGCTTCCATGTCCTGGCTATTGTAAATAGTGCTGCAATGAACATTGTGGTACATGACTCTTTTTGAATTATGGTTTTCTCAGGGTATATGCCCAGTAGTGAGATTGCTGAGTCATATGGTAATTCTATTTTTAGTTTTTTAAGGAACCTCCATACTTTTCTCCATAGTGGCTGTATCAATTTACATTCCCACCAACAGTGCAAGAAGGTTCCATTTTCTCCACACCCCCTCCAGCATTTATTGTTTGTAGAATTTTTGATGATCGCCATTTTTACCAGTGTGAGGTGATACCTCATTGTAGTTTTGACTTGCTTTTCTCTAATGATTAGTGATGTTGAGCATCCTTTCATGTATTTGGTGGCAATCTGTATATCTTCTTTGGAGAAATGTCTATTTAGGTCTTCTGCCCATTTTTGGATTGGCTTGGTTGTATTTTTGATATTGAGCTGCATGAGCTGCTTGTATATTTTGGAGATTTAACCTTTGTCAGTTGCTTCATGTACAAATATTTTCTCCCATTCTGAAGGTTGTCATTTAGTCTTGTTTATGGTTTCCTTTGCTGTGCAAAAGCTTTTAAGTTTCATTAGGTCCCATTTGTTTATTTTTATTTCCATTTCTCTAGGAGGTGCATCAAAAAGGATCTTGCTGTGGTTTATGTCATAGAGTGTTCTGCCTTATGTTTTCCTCTATGAGTTTTATAGTGTCTGGCCTTACGTTTCGGTCTTTAATCCATTTTGAGTTTATTTTTGTGTATTGTGTTAGGGAGTTGTCTAACTTCATTCTTTTACATGGAGCTGTCCAGTTTTCCCAGCACCACTTATTGAAGAGGCTGTCTTTTCTCCACTGCATATTCTTGCCTCCTTTATCAAAGATAAGGTGACCATATGTGTGTGTGTTTATCTCTGGGCTTTCTATCCTGTTCCATTGATCTATATTTCTGTTTTTGTGCCAGTACCATACTATCTTGATTACTGTAGCTTTGTAGTATAGTCTGAAGTCAGGGAGCCTGGTTCCTCCAGCTCCGTTTTTCTTTCTCAAGATTGCTTTGGCTATGCGCAGTTGTCTGTGTTTCCATCCAAATTGTGCAATTTTTTTGTTCTAGTTCTGTGAAAAATGCCATTGGTAGTTTGATAGGGATTGCATTGAATCTGTAGATTGCTTTGGGTAGTAGAGTCATTTTCACAATGTTGATTCTTCCAATCCAAGAACATCGTATATCTTTCCATCTGTTTGTATAATCTTTAATTTCTTTCAACAGTGTCTGATAGTTTTCTGCATACAGGTCTTTTGTCTCCTTAGGTAGGTTTATTCCTTGGTATTTTAGTCTTTTTGTTGCAGTGGTAAATGGGAGTGTTTCCTTAATATCTCTTTCAGATTTTTCATCATTAGTGTATAGGAATGCGAGAGATTTCTGTGCATTAATTTTGTATCCTGCTACTTTACCAAATTCATTGCTTAGCTCTAGTAGTTTTCTGGTAGCATCTTTAGGATTCTCTATGTATCATAACATGTCAACTGCAAACAGTGACATTTTTACTTCCTCGTTTCTGATTTGGATTTATTTTATTTCTTTTTCTTTTCTGATTGCTGTGGCTAAAACTTCCAAAACTATGCTGAATAATATCAGTGAGCATGGGCAACCTTGTCTTATTCCTGATCTTAGAGGAAAAATTTTCAGTTTTTCACCATCATTGAGAATGATGTTGGCTGTGGGTTTGTCATATATGGCCTTTATTATGTTGAGGTAAGTTCCCTCTATGTCTACTTTCTGGAGAGTTTTTATCATAAATGGGTGTTGAATTTTGTTGAAAGTTCTGCATCTATTGAGGCTATCATATGTTTTTTATCCTTCCATTTTTTACTATGGTGTATCACATTGATTGATTTGCATATATTGAAGAATCCTTGCATTCCTGGGATAAACCCCACTTGATCATGGTGTATGTTCTTTTTAGCGTGCTGTTCAATTCTGTTTGCTAGTATTTTGTTGAGGATTTTTGCATCTATGTCCATCAGTGATATTGGCCTGTAGTTTTCTTATTTTGTGACATCTTTGTCTGGTTTTGATATCAGCGTGATGGTGATCTCATCAAATGAGTTTGGGAGTGCTCCTTCCTCTGCTATATTTTGGAAGAGTTTGAGAAGGATAGGCTTAGCTGTTCTCTAAATGTTTGATAGAATTCACCTGTGCAGCCATCTGGTCCTGGGCTTTTTTTGTTGGAAGATTTTTAACCACAGTTTCAATTTCAGTCCTTGTGATTGGTCTGTTTATATTTTCTGTTTCTTCCTGGTTCAGTCTTGGAAGGTTGTGCTTTTCTAAGAATTTGTCCACTTCTTCCAGGTTGTTCATTCTCTTGGCATAGAGTTGCTTGTAGTAATCTCTCATGATCCTTTGTATTTCTGCAGTGTCCATTGTTCCTTCTCCTTTTTCATTTCTAATTCTCTTAATTTGAGTCTTCTCCCTTTTTTTCTTGATGAGTCTGGCTAATGGTTTATCAATTTTGTTTATCTTCTCAAAGAACCATCTTTCAGTTTTATTGATATTTGTTGTTTCCTTCATTTCTTTTTCATTCATTTCTTTATGATTTCTTTCCTTCTTCTAACTTTGGGTTTTTTTGTTCTTCTTTCTCTAATTGCTTTAGGTGTAAGATTAAGTTGTTTACTTGAGATGTTTTTTGTTTCTTGAGGTAGGATTGTACTGCTATAAACTTCCCTCTTAGAACTGCTTTTTCTGCATCCCATAGGTTTTGGTTCATTGTGTTTTCATTGTCATTTTTTTCTAGGTATTTTTTGATTTCCTCTTTGATTTCTTCAGTAATCTCTTGGTTATTTAATAGTGTATTATTTAGCCTCCGTATGTTGGTATTTTTTACAGATTTTTTTCCTGTAATTGATATCTAGTTTCATAGCATTGTGTTTGGAAAAGATACTTGATATGCTTTCAATATCTCGTAGATTTACCAAGGTTTGATTTGTTACTCAAGATATGATCTATCCTGGAGAATGTTCCATGAGCAATTGAAAAGTGTATTCTGTTTTTTTTGAATGGAATGTCCTATAAATATCAATTAAGTCCTTCCTGTTTAATGTATCATTTAAAGCTTGTATTTCAGTATTTATTTTCATTTTGGATGATCTGTCCATTTGTGAAAGTGGGGTGTTAAAGTCCCCTACTATTATTTTTTTAATTAATTAATTAATTAATTTTTGCCTGTGTTGTGTCTTTGTTGCTGTACACAGGCTTTCTCTAGTTGTGGCGAGTGGGGGCTACTCTTCGTTGTGGTGTTCGGGCTTCTCATTGTGGGGCCTTCTCTTTGTTGCAGAGCACGGCCTCTAGGCACATGGGCTTCAGTAGTTGTGACATGCAGGCTCAGTAGTTGTGGCTCACAGGCTGTAGAGAGCAGGCTCAGTAGTTGTGGCACACAGACTTCGTTGCTCCATGGCATGTGGGATCTTCCCGGACCAGGGCTCAAACCCACATCCCCTGCATTGGCAGGCAGATTCTCAGTCACTGCGCCAGCAGGGAAGTCCAAAGTCCCCTACTATTATTGTGTTACTGTTGATTTCCTCTTTTAGAGCTGTTAGCATATGACTTATGTATTGAGGTGCTGCTATGTTCAGTGCATAAATATTTACAATTTTTTATATCTTCTTTGTGGATTGATCCCTTGATCATTATGTAGTGTCCTTCTTTGTCTCTTGTAATAGTCTTTATTTTAAAGTCTATTTTGTCTAATATGAGAATTGCTATTCCAGCTTTCTTTTGATTTTCATTTGCATGGAATATCTTTTTCCATCCCCTCACTTTCAGTCTGTATGTTTCCCTAGGTCTGAAGTGGGTCTCTTGCAGACAGCATATATACGGGTCTTCTTTTTGTATGCATTCAGCCAGTCTATGTCTTTTGGTTGGAGCATTTAATCCATTCACATTTAAGGTAATTATTGATATGCATGTTCCTATTACCATTTTCTTAAGTGTTTGGGTTTTTTTTTTTTTTTAGGTCTTTTCCTTCTCTTGTTTCCTGCCTAGAGAAGTTCCTTTGGTATTTGTAGTAAAACTTGTTTGGTGGTGCTGAATTCTCTTAGCTTTTGCTTGTGTGTAAAGGTTTCAATTTCTCTGTCAAATCTGAATGAGATCCTTGCTGGGTAGAGTAATCTTGGTTGTAGGTTTTTCTTGTTCGTCACTTTAAATATGTCCTGCCACTCCCTTCTGGCTTGTAGAGTTTCTGCTGAACAATCAGCTCTTAACCTTATGGGGATTCCCTTGTATGTTACTTGTTGCTTTTCCTTTGCTGCTTTTAATATTTTTTCTTTGTATTTAATTTTTTTTTAAACATCTTTATTGGGGTATAAATGCTTTACAATGGTGTGTTAGTTTCTGCTTTATAACAAAGTGAATCAGTTATACATATACATATGTTCCCATATGTCTTCCCTCTTGCGTCTCCCTCCCTCCCACTCTCCCTATCCCACCCCTCCAGGCTGTCACAAAGCACCGAGCTAATATCCCTGTGCCTTGCGGCTGCTTCCCCCTAGCTATCTACCTTACTATGTATTTAATTTTTGATAGTTTGATTAATATGTGTCTTGGCATGTTTCTCCTTGGATTTATCCTGTATGGGACTCTTCTGCCCTTCCTGGACTTGATTATTTCCTTTCCCTTGTTAGGGAAATTTTCAACTATTATCTCTTCAAATATTTTTCAGACCCTTTCTTTTTCCTTTCTTCTTCTGGGACCCCTATAATTTGAGTGTTGGTGCGTTTAATGTTTTCCCAGAGGTCTCTAAGACTGTCCTCAATTCTTTTCATTCTTTTTTCTTTATTCTGCGCTGCAGTAGTTATTCCACTATTTTGTCTTCCAGGTCACTTATCCGTTCTTCTGCCTCAGTTATTCTGCTATTTATTCCTTCTACAGAATTTTTAATCTCATTTAATGTGGTGTTCATCATTGTTTGTTTGCTCTTTAGTTCTTCTAATTCCTTGTTACACATTTCCTGTATTTTCTCCATTCTATTTCCAAGATTTTGGATCATCTTTACTATCATTATTCTGAATTATTTTTCAGGCAGACTGCCTATTCCCTCTTCATTTGTTTGGTCTGGTGGGTTTTTACCTTGCTCTTTCATGTGATGCATCTTTCTCTGTCTTCTCATTTTGTTTAACTTACTGTTTTGAGGGTCTCCTTTTTGCAGGTGGCAGTTTCGTAGTTTCTTTGGTTTTGGTGTCTGCCCCCAAAGCGCGAGATTGGTTTAGTGAGCTGTGTAGGCCTCCTGGTGTAGGGGACTGGTGCCTGTGTTCTGGTGGGTAGGTCCACATCCAGTGGTGTGTTTTGGGGTGTTTGTGAACTTAGTGTGATTTTAGGCAGCCTCTCTTCTAATGGGTGGGTTTGTGTTCCTGTCTTGATAGTTGATTGGCATGGGGTGTCCAGCACTGGAGCTTGCTGGCCATTGGATGGAGCTGGGTCTTAGTGCTGAGATGGAGATCTTTGCGAGAGCTCTTGCTGACTGATATTACCTGGGGCCGGAAGGTCTCTGCTGGTCCAGTGTCCTGAACTTGGCTCTCCCACCTCAGAGGCTCAGGCCTGACACCAGGCCGGAGCCCCAACACCCTGTCAGCCACATGACTCAGAAGAAAAGGGAGAAAAAAAGAAAGAAAAAAAGTTATTAAAATAAAGAAATAATAATAAAAAAAGAAGACAGCAACCAAACCAATGAACAAATCTACCAGTGATAACAAGTGCTAAAACTATACTAAGATAAACATAAAAATCAGAAACAAATCAGTCACAGATAGCAGACCCCAAGTCTGCAGTTGCTCCCAAATTCTACCACCTCAATTTTGGGAACATCTGTTGTTTATTCAGGTATTCCACAGATGCAGGGTACGTCAAGTTGATTTTGGGGATTTAATCTGCTGCTCCTGAGGCTGCTGGGAGAGATTTTCCTTTCTCTTCTTTGTTCGAACAGCTCCCGGGGTTCAGCCTTGGATTTGGCCCCACCTCCGTGTGTAGGTCACCCCTGTCAGGCATCTGTTCCTGCCCAGACAGGACGAGGTTAAAGGAGCGGCTGATTAAGGGGCTCTGGCTCACTCATGCCTGGGGAGAGAGGGGTACGGTAGTTATAATTGGAATGTGGGGCGAGCCTGTAGTGGCAGAGGCTGGCGTGACATTGCAACAGCCTGAGGCATGCTGTGTGTTCTCCTGGGAACTTGTCCCTGGATCATAGGACCCTGGCAGTGGCATGTTGCACAGGCTCCCGGGAGGGTGTGGATAGTGACTTGTGCTTGCACACAGGCTCCTTGGTGGCTGCAGTAGCAGTCGAGCATTTCATGCCTGTCAGGCTGATAGCTGCCCCTCACACCCGTCTCTGGACCTCGTTTAGGTGCTGCTCTGCCTTCTGTGGGCAGACAGGGAAGGAATCCCCTCTCCTCGTGCACGCTGAAACAATGGTCTCTTGTCTCTTAGGCAGGTCCAGACTTTTTCCCAGACTCCCTCCCAGCTGGCTGTGGTGCACTAGCCCCCTTCAGGCTATGTTCACGCCGCCAACCCCAGTCCTCTCCCTGTGATCTGACCTCCGAAGCCCGAGCCTCAGCTCTCAGCCCCGCCTGCCCCAGCGGGTGAGCAGACAAGCCTCTCGGGCTGGTGAGTGCAGGTCGGCACCGATCCTCTATGCGGGAATCTTCCCGCTTTGCCCTCGGCACCCCTATTGCTGTGCTTTCCTCCAAGGCTCCGAAGCTTCCACCCTGCCTACTCCCTGTCTCTGCCAGTGAAGGGGCTTCCTAATGTATGGAAACATTTCCTCCTTCACAGCTCCCTAACAGAGGTGCTGGTCCTGTCCCTATTCTTTTGTCTCTGTTTTTTCATTTTTCTTTTGCCCTACCCAGGTACGTGGGGATATTCTTGCCTTTTGGGAAGTCTAAGGTCTTCTGCCTGCGTTCAGTAGGTGTTCTGTAGGAGTTGTTCCATGTGTACATGTATTTTTGATGTGTTTATTGGGAGGAAGGTGATCTCCACGTCTTACTCCTCTGCCATCTTGAGGGTGCCTCACCCATCATACTTAATTCTAACAAAAATAACATCAAGAGGCATTTATATTCATGAAGAGATGAAGAAATTTCCTCAAACAATTTAAACTTATTAAACTCTAAAAACAGTTTTGGCATATAATGCACTAGCTAAATAACAAAATAAAATTACATAATTACAATATAATTTACACAGTAATGCAATAGATATGAAGCCATTTTCTAAGCAGCAGTGGCAATTTTGGTTACCATTCTTGCAAAAGTCCTTCAGGTCTCAATATCTATCATTATTAAACCTTCCAAACCATACTACCATCTAAATAATTTTTCTAATAACTGATTTAACAACATTCAGCCTGAAGTCTCTTTTGTTTCTACTTTCATATTTTTGATGCTATTGTAAATGTTATTAGTTATTAATTTCAATTTATTATTGTTTGCTGCTAGTATAAAAAATACAATTGATTTTTTATTTATTGATCTTGTGTTCAGTTGATAAAACTTGATAAGCTCACTTACTAGTTCTAAGTCAATTGTACAGATTGCTTTGGGTATTCTAAATAGGTATTCATGTCATCTAGGGATAGGGACAGTTGTACTTCTTCCTTTCCAATATGGATACATTTTATTTATTTATCTTACTTTATTTTACTTTCCAGACCCTTCAGTACAACATTAAATAGGAGAGAGGGTGAGCATCCTGTCTTATTTGTAAACTTAGAAAATATTCAGTCTTTCACCATTAAGTATAATGTTAGCTTTAAAGCTTCCTCATAGGTGTCCTTTGTTAGGTTAAAAAGTTCTTATCTATTTCTACTTTGCTGCGAGTTTTTATCTGAAATAGAGTTTAGATTTTGTCAAATAGTTTTTTTGCACGTGTTCAATGATTACATCCTGAATTTTTGTGGCAGCGTTGGTTTGCTCATTTTAGTTTGTTAATATGGTAAGTTACATTGATTGATTTTCCAAATCTTAAATCAACTTTGTGTTCCTAGGATAAATCCCACCTGGTCATGCTTTTTGTATATTGTTGTATTTGATCTGCTAAAATTGTGTTTAGAAATTTTGCATCTGTATTTATGAGGAACATTTCTCTGTAGTTTTCTGGTTTGGGTATCAGGGTAATTCTGGCCTCATAAAATCAGTTAAAAATTATTACCTTCTCTTCAGTTTTCCGGAGGAGTTTTTGTAGAATCGGTATTAGATTTTTCTTAGCTGTTTTGTAGAATGTACCAGTGAAGCCGCGTACTCCTGCAATTTCTTTGTGTAAAGTTTTTTTTAACTTCCAGTTTTTCAAATAGATTATCTATTTCTTCAGGTTATCTCTTTCTTCTTGAGTTAGCTTAAGTGAGCTGAATAAAGTAGTTTGTGTCCTTAAAGGAATTTGTCCATTTCATTTAATTGGTTGTAGTTATTGACATAAAGTTGTTTATAGTCTCTTACTATCCTTTAATATCTGTGGGAACTATACTGATGTCACCTTTCTCATTCCTGGTATTGTTAATTTGTATCTTCTTTCTTCCTGAGATCTTAGGCTAGAGGTTTCTTAGTTTCATTGATTTTCTCAAAGAACTAAATATAGGTTTTATGTAGTTTCTCTGTTATTCTTTTTATAAAATTTTTCACTGATTTCCCTCTGGTTCTGAGTGGAGGTGTTGTTGTTCAGTATTTTTAAAATGGTGTCTCACTGACTTCTCATTTCTGTTGTTTACAACAGGACATATGCTTTCATCCTTATCTTTATTCTTTTGTACATAATACTCCCTCACCGAATTTAAGATTTTCTACTTCTCACTGGTTTTAAGTAATTTAACCATGATGTGCTTTGGTACAGTTTTCTGCATATTTCTTGTGCTTGGGGTTTACTGAGCTTCTTGGATTTTCATACTTACAGATTTTTTTTAATTAAAAAAAACAACAACCTGTGTCCATTCGTTTTCAATTTTATTTTACTTCCCTCCTTCTTCTCTCTCCTTCCAGAATGCAAATGACATACATATTAATCCATTTGAATTTTTCCCACAGTTCACTGATGCTTTCTTCATCTCTCTGTGTTTCATCTTAGATAGTTCTATTACTTATGATATCAAAGTACACTTATCTTTTCTGGCACAGTATCTACTGTCTAATCTGCCATTAATCCCAGCCAGTGTATTTTTGTTTTTTATCTTATACATTGTAGCTTTCATCTCAGGAAGTTTAAACTTTTTAAAATCTTGCATCTCTCTAACTTTTTGAATATATGCAGTACATTTATAATACCTGCTTAATATTCTTATCCGCTATTTAACATCTGTGTCAGTTCTGGGTTGCTTTTGATTAATCATCCCTCATTATGAGTCATATTTTACTGGTTTGTTGTTACCTGGTAATTTTTTTTTTATTAAATGCTAAACATTGTAAATATTACTCTGTTGGGTGCTGAATATTTTCACATTGCCACAAATGTTGAGCTTTGCTCTAGAATGAAGTTAAATTACATGAAGAAATGATTTTTTTGTTTTGCTTTTAAGATTGGTTAGGTGGAGCTAGAGCAGTTATCAGCCTATGGCTAATTATTTCCCACTGTTAAGACAAGACCAGTTTGTGTACTCTACCTAACGAGCTATGGATATAAGGTTTCCCAATACGCTTAGTGGGAACTGATAAAATTCCTGCATCTGTATAGGTGCTGAGCAATGCTTTTAGGTCTATCTTTTTAGGTAGTAGTCTCCCCTGGTTAGGGTAGTTTTCTCACACAAATTTGCTGATCGGTACTCAATTGGATACTCAAGAGAGACCCTCTCCAAAACTAGAAATCTGTCTTTCCTGACTCTCTTTCATCTATGATACAGTTTCCTGTGTATTTCAGAATCTCCCCAGAATTTCAGCTGTCTTTTCATCTTAAGTAGTTTACCAGTCTCTGTATGGGTTCCTTCTCCCTGCATTGCGACCTGAAAAGTCTCCCAAATGAATAGCTTGGGGGCAATTTTAGGTCTCATTTTTCCCCCATCTCTCAGAGACCAGTGTTCTTCATTGTCTGATGTGTAATATCTTGTAAACTTTTTCTCACATATTTTGACTGTCTATTTTTGGTTGTTTCAGGCAATAGGGTAAATTTAGTCTCTTTTACCTTATCTTGGTGAGAAGTACAAGTCCGGATAGTTTTTTAATTGGCAGATGAGTTCCAGTCTAAATATGATTTAAGAGAATGAAAATATACATTGTTTTCATTCTGTCTGAAATTTACTCACTCCTAGAAAACACCAGGGTTCTTGCTTATTGAAATAATGATGGTAAACAGTTTTTTCTTAGAAACCTTAAAAATAATTGCAGTCTCATACTCTTGGCCTAAAAGAAATCAGGGTGGAGCAAATGAACATCAGGCAACAGGCTAATGATGAAAGTCAATATGTTTAGTCTGTCTCTTTTTTTATCTGGTTTTCATGCTAATCTGAATTTGTGCAAGATTCCAAATCTGTTTGGGTGAGATCCTTTTGCTCCTTTTAACTGTTAGTATGGATGGAATCTAATGTAGAGAGATCTAGTAAAGTAAAGAGAGCTGAAATGATAAAAAATGGTAGGGGTCAAACAGACTGTTTGAAGCTGTAATCAATATTTTGAGGATTATATGTGAGATTGCACTAAAGCCACTTTATACTACAGAATGTTTTAAATATCAGTAAGACCAATATATCCCAGCACTATAGAAATATCAGTTCTCTCACTGTGCCTTGGTAGAAGTAAAAGTGGTATAGCTGACAGTTGAGAGCAGAAGGCCATAACAGGGCCAGTAATGACGCTACAAATAAGATAACACTGTGGAGACTGAGGGAGAAATCAAAATGGTAACCCATCTGAACCACTGAACAGCATCCTCAGTTCATCGCTTTCTAAAGCAAGAGCCCCTATGCTGTGGCCATAAAATAAATGTGGTGGAAGCTGTGATGGGATATGAATGTAAATATTTTACTTTGTAGAGTGTGTTTTGCCCCATGGTTTCTGTTCTGATGATCTCTTCTTGTTCTGCTCTGAGAAACTATCATTATGAATAAATACTTGAATTTTTCCTTTGTCCATTTCATTACTTATGTCTGAAATTTTCTAGTTACATTTGCCTGCCTACGTCAAAAGGGTTCAACTTGGGATATGAAAATTTCAGCCCCAAATTTTATTGGAAGCACAGAAAAGTGTCACCCTTTCGGTGATGAAGGGGAGGAAGGTGGGTGAGTGCACTGAAATGTCAACCCTGACTTTGGACCGTGTAAGGAGAGCCTGCCATATGCGTTGCTTTCCAAGTTTGTCCCTCCTGCTGAATCTGTGTTTCGAATTACTTTTCCCCTCGATGTGTTAGTTCTTTTTTCCAAGATGAACCTTATTTTATTTTCCTTGCTAGGGCCCATGTTATTATTCCAACATTTCCCATTTTAGTATCATCTGCAGAATTCATTTAGACCCTGTTTACTTCCTTGCTGAGGTCTCTGAGCCATAGAGCGGGACAGAGCCTGGAGGCAGGCTGGGTTTTCCTTCTCCTCCAGGCAGCTCTCATCACACACATGGGCCCACAGAAATGAGGATTTAATTTGCTACAAGATTTCCCCGTGGAAGGGGACTTCTTAGGCTTCCCTATAAAACAAAACTGAAGTGGAAAATGGAAAAGATAACAATAACAACATTCTTGCCTTTGCTGCTTGGGAAGAGAGCAATCAATAAACATTTTTATTAATCGTCATTCAGTGCATGTCCAGACCTTGGCTAAGTAGCCCGGAGGATGTGAAGGGGGTCAGACTTAAGCCCCCTCCCTTGAGGAAGATATAACCTAATTTAGGAAAGAAAGCATACACACATGCAAACATAAGCACACACATACTTCTGAAACAGTGACACCATGTACAGATACACTGATTTATGCAATGCAGAAAGGAATTGTCAGGAGCGCAAAAACTATCCACACAGAGGAGGAAGGGCTTATATCTCAAGTATTTATTCATAAATTCATGCAATCCTGTTACAAGTATTTATTGAGTAAGAGAAATTCTCCTAGGGAAGAGAGTAACAGACAGAGCTCATACTATCACCAAGCTTTCAGCTGACAAGGAATGAAGAATCACAAGATAGCATGATAGTAGCTACCAAAACTTTTCATTCTGTGATGCTTTTCCAGAGACTAAAAGTCAGTGAAGCAAGATGTGATCTGCCTGGGTTGTTAGGTTGATAACTTGTTGATTCATTTAACCACTTATTTGTCTTGAGTGAATACTTGGTGTAAAAAATTGGGCTAGATGTTATGTAAACATGAAGAAGAATTGGACTTGGACCCTGACTTCAAGATTTCAGTCTAATATAGACAAACATACTGAAAATACATAGCTCCATTTTTACCTGGCTTACATTTTACTAAGCAACATTAACCTAAGAGAACAATTCAAAAATATTTGTGTTCTATGTGAAAGAGGTTTTCATCAAATGTGCTAGCAAGAGGAGAGGACAGGTTGAGGATTTGGGTGGAAGCCTGGCCTCCCTCTGTGAGAAGGAGTGTGCAAAAATCCACCCCCCATGGCCGTCTCTCCACTGGAAATGTCTGAATACTGTGGTTAGTGTTCAGAAAAGTATAACAGCGGCAGTAGTAGCAGGAGTAATGCTAGTATATATTCAGGTCTTACTCTATGCCAAGCCCTTAGTTAACAGTTGTAAATTGCAGCATCTCATTTAATCTTTCCAACAGTCCCATGAGGTAGCTACTATTATTTTCCATATTTAACATAAAGTAATCTGAGCCTTACAAACTAATAAGGCTCTTCCTAGATAGTAGGCAGCTGAGTATGAACTTAAACTCAGGCAACTCTGAGTCTAAAATCAAAATTCAAGAAATAGACATTGCCATGGGCCCTTAGAGTCTGACTTTGCACAGTGGCCAAAGGCAATGGCTCTTAACCTCAGGTGCACGTTAGAAATACCTGGGGAGCTTTAAAATACCATTATTTTAATCCAATTTTATCAGAATCTCTGGGAGTGGATCTCAGGCATCAGAATTTCTAAGGACTCTCCAGGTAATCCTAACAGCCAGTCAAGCTTGAGAACAGATGTCTTTAGGTCTTTCCCTGAGCAGAGGAGTAAAACAAATATCTTAAAAACAAGCAAACGTATGTATATGTACAACTGATTCACTTTGTTATGAGGCAGAAACTAACACACCATTGTAAAGCAATTATACTCCAATAAAGATGTAAAAAAATAAATAAATAAATAGAAATTTTAAAACAAGCAAACAAACAATAACAACACATACATATATATTACATAATACATATGATTTTCTGGTTATGCTCAGAATTCATATGTACATCTATGAGTACATCCTGCCTGAGAAATATCAAACTCCCTGCTGCAGTGAATTGTCCTACAATAGGCAAAATCCACAGCATTTAAACAAATCATGACCTTCAGCCAAGTGCTCTAAGAAGTCAAAAATTCTCTGTCTTCCTTGCCCCAAGTCTGTCTGACAGAAATATTTACATCAAGACTCCATGGATTATCTACAAATTATTGAAAATACTTTTTATTAAGTAGAAAGCATGGCCACTGCATTTGAAATGTGGGGAGTCTGGAAGACCTAAGATCAACTGAGCATCCTTTAAATAAACACAGAGCTCCTCGCCAGGGCCATCCCTTGTACACACCTCAGAGACACATATTACAAATATATATAAGAGATCATGTATGAAAAAGAACTGTCCTGAACATCATTAACGATCCATAGATAAGATAATATTTTCCTTCCTTCCAACAGTTCTCTTAATTTAGAATTTTGAAACAAATTCTGATCTCATCAGTTGACAGGTAAAATGGAGGAGTTATAGCCGTACATATCCAGGAAAATGTTGGAAGTAAGGAAGAAGGTAGGAATGTCTCAGCATTGGGGTTCGTAAATTTTAAAGTTTCAACAATTCCTTTTGTGAAAATTTTGCTTGGTGAATCAAATATTAAAATCTCATGCCTTGACAGAAGTAATGGATGAGGGATAATTTCTGATAAATCTATCAAAATTATCAAATAATACAAAACGTCTTTTAACATTCAACGTCAGGCTTAAAATAAAATCTTTCTCTTAAAACACAATCCTGAGCTCATGGAGACTACACATTTTCCTAAACGGTGCAAATAAATTTAACATTTTAAAAGATGTCAATTAACTCATTCCAAAGAATTACAGGTTTTTAGATCCCAAGCCAATCCTTCTACTTGACAATCGAAATTGGTTCATGGAGTGTTATTTTAGGCCAGCTAAATCTAATGACCTTTCTGCTCTCCAAGTTTCAAGCCACGGATTTCAGGAACAGAGACAAATGAAATGTGTATCTTACATTCCAGCAGGCAAAAATTGCAAGGAGCTTTTCTGGTGGCTAGTAAAGACCATGTTTCTTAATAAGAAAATGACTGTTTAACACTGTAACCCATCAAGTCATTTCCTGGCTGTGCTTTACACGTGGCTTTCTATTATTATCTGAAACACTGACTGCATCCTTGATATCCTTGGCCTCCATCTCCATCTGCATTAGAAATCTTCTCCTAACCTCTTTCCTCCATCAAGGAATTCAGCTCCTTTCTTCCCATTTTTGATCAAAGTGATTGTTGAAAGGGAATAGAGGATGTAAGAAATGGGAGAGCTAATCAAAAAGGAAATTTGCACTAAGGAAACTGAAAGACATCTTTACTACTTTAATTTTGCTATCAGTCTCTGTGCTCCAAGGTGTCAATTGTAGATGCTTTCTGTTTACAGTCTGTAGCATGTCACAGTGGGACCACTCCTCCCTTTCCTGCCATCAATCCTTTATAGGTTAGCTTACCATTTCTCCTATAATCTCCAGCATTGCTTTTCTGTGAAATAGAGGGACTGAGAAACTGAATAAAGGAGAAGAGAATGGATAAAGTAGAGATGATATCTGCAGATATATCTTTTCTCCTCTTTTTTTGCCAGCTGTGTTTTTAGTATTTGACTTTTCTCCTCTTAAACACTTTGACCTTATTCCTCCTAAGAGACCCCTAGGTTATATCCATTTACAGTTTATAAAAGGTGTGCACTGCAGTGAAGATAATTAGCAAGGGCCATTCATAACTAATTGAAAGGCTAACTTACGTTGAATGGACAGAGATTTTTCTTCATATATATCCTTTAATACATCAATTTATTGGATGCTATGGTAATTACTCTTAGGTATAAGCATAAATAGAATAAGTTACACAGAGAGCTTACAGTTTTCTAGATGGAGTTAGTAATAAATTCCAATTCAAATATCACACAGGGAAATAGTGTGCTATAACAGAAAGAATAACAGGATGGGGTGAATAGTCAGGTGAACCCCAAGGTCATTATTTCCCACCTGTGGACCTGTGGTATACTAGACTGGGCCCCTCACAAATTCATATGTTGAAGCCCTAACCCCCAATGTAACTGTGTTTGGAGGTGGGGTCTTTAAAGAGTTAATTAAGGTTAAAAAAAGACATAAAGATGGGGCTCTAACGTAATATGACTTGTGTCCTGATAGGAAGAAGCAGAGAGACCAGGATTGATCATGCATAAAAGAAAGACCTTGTGAAGATACAGCGACAAGGCAGCCAACTGTGAGAAAAGGAGAGGGAGATATCAGGAGAAACCAACCTGCCACACCTTGAACTTGAACAACCAGCCTCCAGAACTGTGAGAAAATACACTTCTATTGTTGAAGCCACGTAGCCTGTGGCATTTTGTTATGGTAGCCCTAGAAAACTAATACAGGGCCTTTAAGCAAATCACTTAAAATTTTCAACCACAAACACCTCTATCCTCATATTCTCTGACAATATCTTGTCATTTATTCTTGACCTCTTTTCCAGGCAGTATTTCCTCTGCCTGTGTCTTAAATTGTTGGAGTGAGGCAGGGATCTGCTCCAGATCTTCGCTTCTCAGTCTTTATATTGTTCTGGACAATCTTGCCCAGTCCTATGGCTTCAGTAACCACCCATTTGCTGATAGATCGCTATACCCAGGTTTCTGGCCCACCGTTTTCCTTTTTTTTGTTGCCTCCTTTTTAACTTCAGCTTTATTGAGGGATAATTGACATATAAAATTAATAAAATTATAAGATATTTAAAGATTAAGATATTTAAAGTGTGGTAATTTGATATATGTATACATTGTAAAAGGATTCCTTCCATCTTTTTTTTTTTTGCGGTACGTGGGCCTCTCACTGCTGTGGCCTCTCCCGTTGCGGAGCACAGGCTCCGGACGCACAGGCTCCGGACGCACAGGCTCAGCGGCCATGGCTCACGGGCCCAGCCGCTCCGCGGCACGTGGGATCCTCCCGGACTGGGGAACGAACCCGTGTCCCCTACATCGGCAGGCAGACTCTCAACCACTGTGCCACCAGGGAAGCCCTCTTTCTGGTTTTTTGATGAAAACCTTTAAGGTCTACTTTCTTAGCACACTTCAGTTGTACAATACAGTGTTATCAACTACACTCACCACGTTATACATTAGATCCTCAGACCTTATTCACCTTATAGCTGAAAGTTTGTACCCTTTTTCCAACCTCTCCCTATTTCCCCACGCCCTACCCCCTGGCGGCCACTTTTCTACTCTCTGTTTCTATAAGTTTGGGTTTTTAAAAAACACCATATATAAGTGATACCATGCAATATTTGTCTTCCTATACCTGGCTTATTTCACTTAGCATAATGCCCCAAGGTCCATTCATGTTGTCACACATGGCAGAATTTCTTACTTTCTCATGGCAGAGGGATATTCCATATATATATTTTATATATATATATATAATATTATATTCCATATATTTAATATTCCATATATATATATATTCACACATACATATGTGCACAGTCTGTTTCATTTGCATGTATTTTGTGATACTCACAGTGATATATTAATATACAGTGTTTTAAGTATATTAATAATTTGAAAATTTCAACCCATGAAACTACAGTAATGCTGGGAAAGCACTAAAGTTGGAATTTTACTTTCTTTTCAAATACTTTTTATTTTTCAAGCTCCAGTGCTTTTCTTACAAGATTTATTTAGGATCCATTGTTTTCTGCATTCCTGAAAATCTTCCCAGAGACATGATTTCCAGATTCTACTCTAACATTATCCTTCCCAAATTTTGCTAGATATTTTCATAATATTTGGATGTTTCTATCTTCCTGACCTCTTCTCCACATAGACTTGCCTGATTTAATAGAATAATGAATTTTATTTGGACAAGGTCTTCGAGGTTATCTCAGAGCAATCCCATCTCTAGTTACATGACTTTCCAGCCTTAGCTTGAACAATTTTCAGGGACTTGGCACTCTCCATTATATAAGGAAATTCTTTTCAGAGTTAAAAATGTTTTTCTCTTATTACTCCCAAATTGCCTCTGTGTTACTAACATCTAGATGTTTTAACGTCTAGAATTTTCTCCCATAGCAAAAGCTGGTTGTCTATAAGGCAATAAGTAAGTCCCGTACATAAGAGCTAGTTCAGTTCTGAGAGCACATTCGTAAGTCCAGTTTGTTTGTAAGTCTAACAAAGTTAGCCTAGGTACCCAGCTAACACAATCAGCTATATAGTACCGTACTGTAATAGGTTTATAACACATTTCACACACATAATACATAAAAAACAAACACAGAAAATAAAGAGGACATTTCTAATTTTGTAGAGGGTGCACACACATGACAACGTACGCCAGACACATGAACTAACTTAAGTGATTGGATACGCGAACACACATCCGCATCTTTGAAAATTCTCAACTTGAAGGTTCATATGTAGGGGACTTACTGTACTTCTAATTTTTTAAATTAATTCAAACAATTAAAATAATGGATTTGAAATGTTTGTCACTATGATTTTTTCTCATTTATGCTATTTTTGTAAATATTCAATTAATATAATTAATAACTATTCGATTTTTGTGTTTCGTTTTTATGTTTCCCCCACACACATGCCAATGTCAATATAATATATTTTATATGTCAGTATAATATTTTGTCAATATATAATGTCAATATAATGTTGCTTTATGTAGATGAGACCCCCTACCCAGTGTTCTGCCTTCTGAACTAAAAGCCCTTAGTTCTCAAGTGGGTCCCATTACTTAGCTTTGGGGTTTGGCCACAGCCTGGCTGCTATTCTCAGGTTACACTCTTGTTGGCTACTAAGCGATGATGTTGGAACCGAAACTCCTGGCACAGTAATTTAGCTCAGAATCTAGATTTCATGACAAATGTTGGGTGCTAATTCCAAAGATAGGTTCAAATTAAACTTCTGTTAATTCTGGGTTCCCCAGTTTGTAGCTAGCTTTCTGAAACCAAGTGAGAACTTACCAGTTACATTTAATTTTCTACTTTTTGGCTTACCTAGCTAAGATAATTTTGAATTATAGTTCTTTTGTTCAAAAAAGTGCATATACCTTTTAGCCAAGTCTGATTAAAATGCAAAACAGGATTACATCTTGTGACAGAGCAGTGGCTAACATTCTCCTGATCTACAAGACGCTATTAATCATTAATGCAATGCAAAGTTTCAGAATCTGGCACACATCCGTCCAATAACTCTATTAATTCTAGCCTATTTAAAACATTCTATAAAGGTACTGTAACTAGCAGTCAAAATGCCTTGCCTAAATAAATTCCATTATTTCTGTTTTATTGCCCTAATCAAGCAGTGAATGAATTTGGTTTACTATAATTTGTTTTAGTGAAAAAAAGTTATTTTTCTTACTAGTAGACTACTTTCTGTCTTTTCTTAATATTACAGCCTTTTCCCCTTCACTGCTGATCTTGCTTAAGGACTATCTACGAATCCTTTTGTATCGTCCGTATTATTTTTTACAAGTCTCAGTTTGTTCTGAGCTTTATTGCCATGGATGCTATTCATAGAGGTGCATGCCACTCTCCCATGTTTATTTCTCCTTCAGTGATTTTTCCATCCATCTGTGGTACAGATTCTTTGAAAGGATTGCCTTTGATTAATCTGATACATTTTTAATATGTATATTTATTTACATGAACCTGAAAGCCAATGCCAAGGTTCTGGGTCTGAGCCAGAGTATTATCACTTATAGCAATAACTGTATTAGCTCTCCATGTTCTGTTATTCCCTCTTCAGAATAATACAATCAGGGGCAAAATCACAACATACATGCCAAGGATATTTTTGTACTATAGGAGAGGAAGCCCAAAACTATGTATGTGGGAGTTTATATAGGTTACAGAGTACTCCTCTGTTCCTGAAAGAGGGAGAGAAATCTTTGTTCCCTAATGGTTTAAAATCCTTCAGAAAGTAAAAGGACATCTCTGGGTTTCATCCTTTGAAATGTAAACAAACACCAAGGAGATAAACCCTTTAAATCTCCCTGAGATCTCTCACTTTTCAGTCATCTTTTACCTTTCAAGACTTATCCTTCAATCCAGCTTGCAGTTTTCTTTTTTCTGGATGCCCTAATCATACAGAAACATGAAAATATTTGTTTCCCTCCACTCTCCATGAGATCTCTAATCCCTGTGTAAGGGAAGTTCCATTAAGAAAAATATACGTATACATTTTCATCATAAAATGTTTCAATAATTAGGGAGCAGATCTTTAACACGAAGAAATAGAGGATAATCAAAGGGAAGAAATACTTTGGTATATGTGGAAAGAATAAGAGAACATACAAGTTATTGTCTTTGTCCAAATGAGATCCTTGCTTCCAGGATTTTCATTTAGGTCAGTAAGCATCCTGTGTTTTTAGATAGCAGTTTCTCACGTCTCCCAGAGGTATGACTGTCCAAGTGACCCGTACTGGGCCTAGTTAATGCCTTAATGATACATATGGTGCCAGACCCTTCTCTAATTCTTCTTCACATCCCTTAGTGTCTTATCAAGATTACTACCTTCCACCATTACTCCTACCCCCATTCTCCATACCGCAAGCAGAGTTTTTTTTTTTAATGCTGATGTGGTCTTTAAAATATTAAATAATTTCTTCTTTTACTTAAAATACATTCTAAATTATCGCATTTAGAACACAATTCAAATTTGTCAACTCTCCTTGCTTGATTTGTCTCCAGTCTACCTCTTTAGCACCATCTTTTCTACTTTCCTCATCGTCCTTTCATCATAGTGGCCTACTCTGAGATATTGAAAACAACCTCAGAACAAGATCTGTCCACTTTAAGGCGTCTTCTATCAATTTGTTTTGCCTGAAATGTCCCTTCAAATGAGAATCAGGCCAACCCACCCACCCCAAAATGTCTTCTGCTTCTCACCTGTCAAATCACAAATTGTAGCAGATTTGACTAATTATCCACCAACCAAAAAATGTGTTCCCCCTTCCAAAACAGGATTTTGAAAGGAAAGCAGTGCATATCCCATCTCCCTTGCAGCTAGGTAGAGCCATGTGACTAGTTCTGGCCAAGGGAATATGAGTGGACATGCCATGTGGTATGGCAAGGTTTAGCACTAAAATCCTTTCCTGTGCTCCTCTATTTTCTCTGAACTTTTGTATGGTTTGAATTAGAGTGACTCTCAGTTGCCCTTGAAAGCAACATGTTGACAATGTCAGCAGCTCCATCACAAAGGGTTCTTGAACAATTGTGTGGACAAGCACAATCCCTTTAACCTGTTCACCTACCCAATACTTTTACATGAATAAAAGTAACCTTCTATTATTGTATTTATACAGTTTACATTTTACTTTCTAATTTTTATGGCAGTTAGTCTAACCTTACTAATAAGGAGAAGTATTGCCTTCAATGTTTGTGGCCCTAGAAGAGGCTGGAGAGCAGAATGTTACTAGTTTGGGTAGCTTGTTATTTACTGTATTTAGGAAGATATTACATAAAAACAATGATCTTGGTCAAGAATTCACTGATTCAGGGGCAGAAACAAAAAGCAGAAACAATAGGGTGAAGAGTTTTGAAACTTACACCATAGGAAACGAGACTTAAAAAGAACATTAATGACAAAGGTTCATCAGCGTTCTCAGTAAACAGAGAAACTCAGCTTTGAAAGGTTTAAATTAAAAATTCTTCCCTTCCCCTCAAGTTTGTCACTTCATATGGCCTCAAGGTAGCTGCTATGGAGAGAGACCTAGGGGCATGGAGGCAAGGGAATAAATCAAGCTTGAAAATTATGTCTAGGAGAAAATTTAAGTTGTAGTTACTGGCACCTGGTGCTGACTGAAGCTTACTGTTTTTGAAAGCTGGTGTTTCCAAAGAAATGTGAGCCTTCACTAAAGGAGTCTTTGAATAGTCAAGCCTTAGAGCAACTTCTTAACTATCTAATTTATATATGTAACAAGTAGGGAGTTGTGAAATCTATATTGCTCTCAAGGAGGACATACTCTCCGAAAACCCCCTTATATGTGGTTTTGGAGGATAACTACAGTTTCTTTCAGATAATAGTATTTAGGTCGGGCTTCCCTGGTGGCGCAGTGGTTCAGAGTCCGCCTGCCGATGCAGGGGACGCGGGTTCGTGCCCCGGTCCGGGAAGATCCCACATGCCGCGGAGCGGCTGGGCCCGTGAGCCATGGCCGCTGAGCCTGCGCGTCCGGAGCCATAGTATTTAGGTCAATGAAGGACTTTCCCTCGTGCCAGGGTAGGGACTTCCATGATAATTGGCAATTTGGATGCTATGATTGTTATAGATGAGTGACTGCTGTATATCTTGTGTCCTTCAACATTTTGAATGGTAGCTTTTATTGCTGTCCTTGCTCCACTTTATAAAATAGGCATGTGAAGTTGGCAAATGCACATAATTGGGCTTTTGGTACGTGGATCATTAAATTATGAGAATCCACCTCTGGAAATGATGAAGAAGACACTGCAGCACCTATATATCCTGGACTTTGTACTGTATGCAGCAAGTGGGTTGGATTTTGAGTTGTCTTCTTAGGGATGGGGTATACAGTAATATCTGATGGTGGGAGAGGTAGATTGTGAAGAAATGTCTCACTGTCCACCAAAAACACGTTTCCTTTTTTATGTTATGAAGTGTATATGGGAAGCACAAGATAGAATTTCCCAGGTTTTCTTGCATCTAGCTGGGATCCTATGACCAGGTCTATTCAATGCAAGGTGAATAAATGAGATTTGGCTCACTTCCAAGCCAGGCCTGTTAAATGTCCCTGGACTTCACCCTCACCTTGCTACAGCTATTTTTTCCCCATTTCAGCCAGCTAGAAGCCATATATTGAAGATTGCAGAGCCTCTTTTTTTGTTTGTTTGTTTTTTTGTTTTGTGGTACGCGGACCTCTCACTGTTGTGGCCTCCCCCGTTGCGGAGCACAGGCTCCGGACGCACAGGCTCAGCGGCCATGGCTCACGGGCCCAGCCGCTCTGCGGCATGTGGGATCTTCCCGGACCGGGGCACGAACCCGTGTCCCCTGCATCGGCAGGCGGACTCTCAACCACTGCGCCGCCAGGGAAGCCCCGCAGAGCCTCTTTTAATTTAGTTCAGAAAGATGGCATGGAAGGGGCTGTTCTGCTGACAAACCCACTTGGTCCCATGTTACAAGATCAAAAACTAAGCTTCTATTGTATTGGAGTAATTATACACGTGTGAGTCTTTTATTAACGATTACTTCCTCAGAGACCATTCCTATCCATATAATACCTATCTTAATGCTTGGTCATTTAGAAGATGGTCAGTAAATATTTTTTGAATGAGTTAAATAATGCATAATTTTTAAAAACAAGCTGTTCGGGCTTCTCTGGTGGCGCAGTGGTTGAGAGTCCGCCTGCCGATGCAGGGGACACGGGTTCGTGCCCCGGTCCGGGAAGATCCCACGTGCCGCAGAGCGGCTGGGCCCGTGAGCCATGGCCGCTGAGCCTGCGCGTCCAGAGCCTGTGCTCCGCAACGGGAGAGGCCGCAACAGTGAGAGGCCCGCGTACCGAAAAAAAAAAAAAAAACCAAACTGCTCATTTGAGTCTTGACCTGCAACATGACATTTCCTTTTGGAAAGATTTACCAAAGTTGATTCACAGTTTAGATGTATTCTTACCCCAATATATTTTTTTATTTATTATGTATACTCAGGTTTCTAATTTTCTCTCAAATCCCAATATAACACACCTAAGTTATGACCTTTTCCTAATTTTATTTAGTCTCAATAGTTTCTCAGAAGTGTTCCTGTCTCTCACACACACACACACACACACACACACACACACACACACCCCACAGAGGAGCAGAATTCCTGGAATTAGCAGGAAAATAGAAACCCTCCTGGAATTACCAATTCATTCTTTTACTGTCTGAAGAAAATTAATGTTAGGCTACAGATGAAGTAATGGTCTTTCTTTTAATAAGATAAACATTGAAGGTCGTTGACCTCATTTTGACGTCAATAATTTATTATTTAGTTCTTTACAAAAATATCTAGGCCCTTTCTCATTTCACTCTTTTGGCCCAAGCCAACAATGAATTGGCCCCAGACATTGGAAAAGGGTTTCCTTTTTGTCTCTAGTACTGTGTTTGGTTCAGTGCATTTCTAGAACCTAACACCTTCATCATATGGGCTCAGAACTTTCCTAAAAACTAAAAATATAGGAAATGAACAATAAAGTTCAAAAATACAGTGTTTTATTACATAAAACCTTAACTTAGACACTTGTAAGTTTTATTTTTCATTACAGCAAAAATACTCCTTTCAACAGATCTTCTATTTCAAGCCACATACAAATTATCATGAACTTATCATCAGGATTTAAATGATCAGAGTTGACAATGTGGCAGAATTCTTATAATTCAAGCTTTCAAAAAAAGCAAATCTCAAGTCATTGATTTTACTCAGTATCTAAAATAACCATGAGGCTTAAGATGAGTTACTGGAGTTTGTGACAATAAATTAAAGCCTTTTATGGGATATTCTGAGGGTTCTGGTACAGCAGAAGCACCATGGAATAGAGATTCATTCTTTGAATGCTTTTTTGGTGATTTGTTTAAAGCTTTTCACTGAACATGAAGTCTTCATTTTTGTACAATCCAACAAAAGCTCCAAAAATATGTGTTTCTAAAAACTAGTTCACGAAAACAAAAATCATCATTGCATTTTGAGATAGCTATCTTCCAAGAGAAAAAAAATCACTTTCTTGGTAAGCCTGTGAAAGCTGATGAACTCACAGATTTACATGAGAATTTGCTAAATGTGATTATTCCAAATTTCAGCTATAGGAAAGTTTTAGTGAAGTTCTGTGCAACACCTAACACCCAGTAAGTGATCACCTCTCTCAGTTTGCTTGAGACTGATCATGGGGGTCTTAGCATTCTCCTCAGCTGGACTGAACTTCAGGATGCCTTTTTCCTAATTCTTGGCCCCTGACCTCCCTTTCCTTAGAGCATTTACTTTAGGAAACTTAGAGTTGTAAATTGTTTTCTGTCCCTTTGAGATGTAAATCTTCTCACAGCCCCTTGACAGTTTCACAACCCAGGAATGTCTTTCCGGGGGATCTTGGAATCATCTATTTGATATATAACCATCATGAAAGATATCATGCTATCTCCCTGTTTTTGTGTGAGGTAGGAGCCTAACTTCAATAAACAACAATTAACAAACACAAATGGCCTAACCCTATTAATCAATGCCTCCCTAATATTCCCCAGTACTTTTCCACTAACTCTCCCTACAGCTTAAAAACCCTCTCACCTTTGTTTCAGCGGAGTTGAGTTCAATTTCTCTCTCCTGTTGCAATAGTGTTGAAGGAGGGTTCTTTGATTGTTTAACTCCATTTGATGCATTTTTCTTTTGACAGGACTTTCCCAGAGTTAGTATTAAAAACCCAAGTCACAGGAACCATCTCAGACCCAGGCAAACCAGAAGAGTCAGGCTTGTTTGTTTTTAACACAACCCTTAAACTCATTTATAGGTAGTTCTGAAGCCTGATTTTCTCTCAGAAGAGCATGAGTTGCCAACGACCATGCTGCTGTGTGTGGCGGTCTGCACATCATTATTCTGTTGGACAGAGTAGGTGCTCAATAAATATTTATCCAGTAAATAAATGGAGATAACTCAACAAGGATATGAACACACTAATGTCATTGAAGCATTTGCCTTTATTGTTAGATCAATACAGAATATAGGATGACCCTTTTTCACCTGTCCATTCATTTAGTGATTCATTAATTTATTCATCTATACATTCAACAAAAAGATATTGAGAACCTCCTATTTGTCAACCTAACAGATTTTTCCCTGCCCTTTAGTAGTTTATAGACTAGAAGAAGAAATAACAATGAATAAGAAAACAACAAAAGCAATGACAACAACAACACACGCAATTTAGACTGTGGAAAGTCCTGTGTGATATGAAAAAATGTAAATTAGGTATTGACTGTAATCTTCTATTTTCACTCTTATAATCTTTTTTTTTTTTCTAATTGGGGTATAATTGCTTTACAATGGTGTGTTAGTTTCTGCTTTATAACAAAGTGAATCAGCTATACATATACATATGCTCCCATATGTCTTCAGAGTGGTGACCTTATAATCTTTTAAAAGTCCTAAAACTCTTTAAAGACTGGAGATTTGGTTTTTTTGTTATGGCTATGCAAATATTGTCCTGAATGTCATGAGGTGGTTTAATATATTCTTTCAATATACTAAACTGTTAAGAGGGAAAGAATATATGTATCTACCGAGGCTCGTATACTAACTACTATAACAATTTAGCATTTTAGGAGACCATTTTTGGTATCCTGAATTATTTTAAATATTAAATAATGAATTTCAAATTCGTATTTTAGAACATGAAATTGAGTCCTTTGGGAGAGGTTATCTTGTGAGCAAGCTAATAGCCCCCACATGGCCAAACAGATGGAATTTTGCTGCTGACATCAATTTTTCCTATCATGCTGGGAAACAAAAAGTGATTCCTATTCCAAGTAATACAGGAGAAAGACTGATATGGCCGTGTCTGACTAAGATTTGTGGATGGTCATTGGAGTATATGTCACTTCTATGACTTTCTTTTAACACAGTAGAATAGTTTAATGTGCTTGTGCTTGTGTGTGTGTGTGTGTGTGTGTGTTTGACTTGTGAAGTGCTATTTTTAAATGAGTATATACAGTCAGAGCAGTTATGTCTTTGCTATGACTATTAGGGTAGAAATTACAATGCTTACAAATGACTGAAAAAATGTTTTCTAGTAATGTTTTTCATTTCTCCTAGCCCAGTGTTGGTTAATCAAGCATGCTTCATTCAACTTCACTACGATTCTTGTGGGGTTGCTAGAGAGGAGTAGGTTGGACACTAGTGATATACTTTAGCAGAGGTGTCAGCTAACTGGATTCATGGTTCACAAAAAAACAAAATTCTTACGTGCCTAAACACTTGTTAGTCAAGTGGTGCAAACCTATTATATAGATGTGAAATTTGTATTGGTTAGGACTATTTTAATTGCAAATAACAAACCTCAACATCAACTGGTATAATCAACAACCACAAATGAATGTATTGACTTTATAACTCAGCAATCCAGATAAAGGGTGCTAATGGGACTTGGCACAGTGAATAAGCCACTAGTCATCTAATTTTTTTCCTTGTCTTTTTGCTCCATCTTCCATGGCACTAGTATTCATTTTCAGTTCTACATGGTGGCCCCAGGATTTTCTTTTATGTACAGTGCAGTTCTGTATCTCATATTATCTCAGCAATTCATGCAGAGGAAGAAAATGGCTACTTCCCTGTGGTCTCCCTTACTTGAACTGTGTTATAGGTTCACCCTTAAATTGAATATCAAGGCCATGGCGATGAGATGAGTTGATTGGATTAAGCCTGTTCAGGACCACTTCAACAGCATTGCCACTATACTGTTGGGAGAAGTAAACTTCTCCAAGGGTAAATCAGGCTACTTTTGATTGAAGAAGGAGGAAATAGGTGTTTCACATTCTAAAGGCCACTACTAAAAGTTCCCATATAATTTATACAAAGACAGATTAGCTGTCAAATAACCTCTTCCAACATGTCTCATGGACAGTGAAGTAATATCCTTGTAGTGTCCTTTCTCCTTCCCACTTGATTCATCCTTCCCAGAAAGGACTCTTGGATTATCTTCCTGAGTTTTCCATACTCCTTCTCTCCAATCTTCTACTTCTCTTTTCCACACAAGGCTCTCCAACCTCCCAGCCTCTACCAATTTTAAGATGCACATCAAATCCCTATTCTTTTATTTACCCACACAGAAGCATTTGGTGGTCTATCAGGTAGAACCTCAGTGACACGTGATAACTGGACTCTATGCCATTAACTAAAGAAAACTCTTTTTCCTTTCCTTGAAGAGATAGAAACTAGTTTTTGTAAACCACGATTGTCTAATCTTTTCTTCTTGGAAAAGAGGAAATTTATTTTTACCCACTGCTGGAAAAATATTCTCTTTTCATCAAAATGAGCAGAATGATTCTTTAAAATGCCAAAAGAAAAAGGTAAAATTAATTTTAGTTTAACATTTATATTCTGTTATAATATTACTAAAGTGTATCTTTGCTGAGAAGAGATGCAAAGAGAAGAGAAGGCTATGAGTTAGTTATAAATTCTTGCTAATCTACTCAATTTTTCTATCTTCAGATAACTTAAAGGGTAGGATGATAGTAATAATAGCAAACACACATACAGCATCTACTGTGTATCAGGCAATGTTCAAACATTCAATAATTTTTTTGATTCTCACAATAGCTCTATGAGATATGTAATATTATTACCTACATTTTAAATAGAACTATGTCACAGAGTAGCTAAGCAACTTGCCCAAGGGACGTAACTAACAGGTGGCGGAGTTGGGTTGTGAACCCGGGCAGTTTGGCTTCAGAATCCAGGTTTTTACTTTTAACCCTATACTACTGTGGATGATTATGTTTTCTGAGTTCGTGGTTAACTAAAAAGTGACTTAGATGACATGATGAAATATAAGGTCAGAAAGATGATTCTATTAATTTTATTCTTTTTAGATTAGATTAGGACCCAGAAAAGTCTATTCGGGGAGAATATGAGACTTTTGTCTACTTCTGTAATTCTAGGGGATGCCAGCTAGCTATTGTGCCCCACTCCATATGTGAAAGCTCATTAGTTATCTGTTTTATATATTGTAGTGTGTTTATGTCAATACCAATTAGGACAAATCTGAATCTTTTCACTTAAATTGCTGTCGAGCCAGGTCTACCCCATGTTATCCGTTTCTTTTGCTCCCAAATCAGGACTTTACCTTTATTCTTATTTTGTTATACTGTTTGAAACCATCATGTGTTAGAGTACTCCTGAATCTCAATTTTGTCATTTAATATTTTAACCATTCATTTCAGATACATATATATTTTATATATATCTACATACATTTCAGATATATATATATATATATATGCACATCTTCCATGTTATTATAAAAAATCTTTTATAAGAAAGAATGAAAGACCAAGCCCTGTATGGAATAACCATAATCACTATGGGTTTATCTAGTTTTGAGTTTTGTTTAATGTTTCCTCTCTATTCTTTAAAGATTTCTGATTCCTTAGCATAAAAGCTTTTTGAAGTACTTTTAAATATTTCAATAGTTGTGTTACTCTTAACCTTTTTTATGATGGTTTCTATAGATAATGACTGTTTTCATGAATATTTAACCAAAGAAATGTAATAAGCTGAGGTAATTCTCTGCCTAGTTTAACATCTATTTTATATGGTGATTCATATGGCATCTTTTATTTTATGGTAGTTAAATATTTAGTCTATTAAAATAAGGTAAAAATTTTAAAGAACATTCATTTCAAAGTGGTTAGGATTCTCTTTTTTAAAAATTAATTAGTTAATTAATTTTTGGCTGCATTGGGTCTTTGTTGATGCATGGGGGCTTTCTCCGGTTGCGGCGAGTGGGGGCTACTCTTCGTTGCGGTGCATGGACTTCTCATTGCGGTGGCTTCTCTTGTTGTGGAGCACGGGCTCTAGGCCCACAGGCTCAGTAGCTGTGGCGCACAGGCTTAGCTGCTCCACGGCATGTGGGATCTTCACGGACCAGAGCTCAAACCCGCATCCCCTGCATTGGCAGGCGGATTCTTAACCAATGTGCCACAGGGAAGTCCAGGATACTCTTAGATAATAAAATATATGTTCCTTTTTAGTGTGATAATAAAGAGCATACCTGTTTTGCATGTGGACTGCAAGTTAAACATGCTTTATTGTGTCTCTAGTATTCTGGATCAAATAGAAGATATTGATGATGATAAGTAGTTTTTCTTTCTTTTTTTTTTTTTAAGAGATGTGAAAGAATATGAAGACCAAACTTTATTATTTGGAGCTTGAAAACTTAACAGCAAAACAAACTATTTGCATGTAATGTAGTACAATGAGCATTTGTTCATAAAAGACTCCCAAAGTCTTAAAACTTCATACATAAACCAGAGTGAAATCCACTAGGTTGGGCTTCCCTGGTGGCACAGCAGTTGAGAATCTGCCTGCTAATGCAGGGTACACGGGTTCGCGCCCTAGTCTGGGAGGATCTCACATGCCTCGGAGCAACTAGGCCCATGAGCCACGACTACTGAGCCTGCGCGTCTGGAGCATGTGCTCCGCAACAAGAGAGGCCATGATAGTGAGAGGCCCACGCACAGCGAGGAAGAGTGGCCCCCACTGGCCGCAACTAGAGAAAGCCCTCGCACAGAAATGAAGACCCAACACCCCCCCCCAAAAAAAAAAAAATCCATTAGGTAAATGATTTAAAGATGTCCAGAGTAGCTTATTGAGAACTGCTAGATACTCTCACCTGCATGACCAAATCATAAACAAGCTTATGCAAAACCAAGTTCTGGATAACTCACTCTTATGGCTCCCCAATAACAAGCTCAGATAAGGCAGATCAAAGCTAAGAGATAAGCAACTGCCTAAGAAACATAGGTTGCATGAAATTGCCTTGCAAAATCTTGGGTGCCAACAGTTAATCCAACTCCAGTGAAAATACGTATCATTCCAATGGTAATACACGCACAGCAGCACCTTTGAGGAAGCGCACTACCCACTGAGGAGATTTTCTTGCAGTGTGGGCATCTTGCCAGAGTGTTGAACCTCAGTTCCATCCATAAGAACATGTTTCCACAGTGCCCACTCATGATCCTTGTACCTTCTGGTTGGACTGGCAATGCAGGTTGAGCTGGCTGTTCTTCAGAAATAAGCATTACTAGGCCAAGGTTAATTATGTGTCTACAGGTGGGTCTTGGACATCCTATTGCTGGGATGTGTCCTTATAAACGAGGAGACAATTACGAGGGCATCTAACATACTTCTTCCTTGTTGGGGGACTTTTGACTGGCCTAGAATCATTGCAAACCATGCACCTAACCACATGCTGGTGAAGCTTGCCATCCAAATTGATGAGAGATTGGCACACATGGCACTTTATTACTGGAATACCACTGGTGTCTGGGCTGGCGATGGCTGTGTATGGAGGTGGGAGTTCTGCTCTGGGGCTGCTTTCTTGTAAGTATGGTGGGGACATGGGAGTGACATTTCTTGAATGGGATGCGGAGAGCAGAGGCAAACGTTCGTCCGCCCCATCGGCAGTCGTGACTGCAGCAGTGATGGCGGGGCTGGCAGGGAGAGGCTGCCTTAATTCAGCTTCATCTTAAATTCAGTTTCATATTTATTATTAGATTTGAAATTGAGAGGTTTTAAAATCATGCCTTATTTTCAGTGTAGGAGATGTTGATCTGAAGAATGGAATTTGAAACTTGGTTCTGTTAATTAATTACATGAATTGAATGCTCAAAGCTTTATCTTTATGTCTAGTAAAGTAATAATAAGAATACCAATCTTACTGGTTTTTAAGGCGTTTCAATGAGATAGTAGATGTTAAATTCTAATGGTGTTGTTTGCTTGGCAAATGGTAGGGAGCTTTTTAAAAAACCTTCTTCACTATTTAGTACAACCATAACCTTATTAGGAGACTAGTGTAGGTAGGTGGTCTATTAACTTTATGAGGGGGTAGAAGGCTCACAAAACATATTTTGTTAATATTTCAGAATATGGATAATTCAGAAGCTTCAAACATTGCACTGTGGCATGAAATGACCTTCACAGGTCATTTAGTAAATAGTACTTGAAGTATGCTTGGGTTGCAAGGAATGAAATGGGTGACATTAGTTTAGCACAACATATCCTGTGGAATCGGCGTGTAACTTTTATTTTCTCCTTTAGCTTTGAGTGAAGAATGCAATTTCAGTTGAGCACAGAGTTGGAGATTCAGACAACTAGGGTTTTGTTACCAGCTCCATCAATGCCATACAGTGTGCCATTAGGGAACAATTACTTTTCTGAACATTAGAATTCTCTTCTTTAAAATGGAAACGAATTTGGTGGCTTGGAAAATAATGTTGGATTTGGCAAATATACGTACATTCAATATTCTAGAACACCTTTGACTTAATGAGACAATGAAATTCATACTGTGTTTATAATGCCAAGGAATAGCAAATAGGTGTAGTTGTAAATAGTGATGATGATGGTGTTGGTGATGATAGTAATAAAAAATAAACAACTACGTAGGAAGTTACATCAGCCAGTGTAGCCATATTGATGTAGCATGATGTGCTATGTTGTGAATGTGGAAGGGCAAAATCACCTGTGCCCTTTAAGAGCACCGCCAGCCAAATTAGCCCTCTCCAGTGTGATCTGAACTGGCATCACTATACAAGAACACCGACCTGAGTGCTCACATTTGATCTTGGTGATTGCGTGCCCTATCATTCAGTATTTGTATGATTGTGTAAGCACAGGTGTATGTTAGCATATTAGTAGTTCTCCAAACTGTGGATCAAGGGGTTGTATATAAAACAAAGCAGGAAGAGTCGGTTGACATAAGACAAGGAGAGGAACTATTTTCATCAACAAAGCGATTCTAAACCGGTCTTCAAACCCATCAGGAGATTCTGTTAAGAACTAAGAATCAGGAAGACAGCCAGAAGGTGAGTAAGGTGGATAGTCAGACGCAATAGGGAGCAGATTAACTGTTGTCTGATGTTCCTGTGGATGTACTAGGGTGAGAAAGATATGAATGTGAAGACAAGTACAATTAACCTCGAACTGGGAAAGAGACTCTTCAAAGTCTTTAACTGAAAGGGAAAGGGCTTTTAATTAGGTCCATGGTGACTCGCTGTTGTGTAGGACTAATCAGGGTGAGGCTGGATCTAGTTTTAACATCCTGAGCAGAAAGGAACACAGCATTGGCCACCGGAAAATGTCAGTGAATGACAAGTATGGTCACATTTCTGATTTTTAATGTCTTTGGTTTATTCATGTATCCTATAAACAGGGATTTACATGATTTTAACCCATTAGGTAGAGCCATATTTAAGAACATGTATTTATTATTAAATAAATCTGGAAGATGTAAATGAGCAAAAATATCAAAGAGCAATTTGGAGAGAAAAAACAATGAGATAGCACAAATTAAATGCAATAAATCTCAAGTCAGAAAAGAGAATAATAAAACAAAAGCTTTGAAAGATTCCTGCTATGCACAGAAAGGAAATTTTGTTAGTTTGTTTTGTAAATAATGGTAAATATAATTGGATAGACTTTTTTGTTTTTGCTGTTCGTAAGGATGATTTACTGGAAGCATAGTTCACAAAAGAATCTCACAAAATTCAGACAATTTAAATTGAATATAAAAATAATTCACTTTGCAATTATCTGTTGAGTAACCACTATGTACCTGTCATTATTCTAGGCACTGGAGTAACAAATAGAACATAAACATCAACTCCATCCTTATGGGCCTTATAGTAGTGAGAGAGAGACAACGATAAATGAAATATTTTGACTGTAAATAAATTTAAGAATCAATAAAATAACAAACGAGTAAGAGCAGAAAGGAAATCTGCAAACCTAGAACTAGTGAAGAAAAACAAAGAATTTCTGTGTTAAATTTTTTAATAAATTAGCCATCCAGGAAAAGGTTAATGGATTTAGTCATTCATATTTTTACCAATTAACTACGAAGAGGAATTCTGGAAAGATAGCAGCATGCTCCCTCATTCCTGAATCCTCCTCCTTTCCAACTTAAAACCACTCTCAAATGAAATCCCCCAAGTGTCCCCTGAATGTTCCAAGGGAGAAAGCAAGCACCAGAGTCCATTATCCTAGGTGCTCAGGGAGAGCCAAGAAACCAAATATTCCTAATTAACATTGACCTTATTGTTATTTTTTTTACTTACAAACACCCATCAGTGAAGAATACAGTGGCCAGTAGTACAGTTCGGTACCACTACCTTGATTTGTGCTAAGGTACCAGCAGTTTTACCCATAGTCACTTCTGTACCATCATTGCAAAAGTCAACACATTTCTTCCATGGGGCCCAAAAAGTGACGTAATTAAAAAATATTCCTCAATATTTTGAATATTTCAGTGCCAGTTGTGCTTGTTGCCAAAAATTCACGTAAAACAAGCTCTTCCCGGTTGCTTATTTAGTATCCATAACAGATGAATACAAGCAAATGAGCAAGTCCAGCCATGTCTGTAGATTCATCCATTTGTAAGGAAAAAGTACAGTTGTGCAGATGAGATATTCTCTCATCTCCATGTTTTCAAGGAAAATCTTAATTTGACAAGATACTCTAATACCGCAGATTGGCACTGATGTGAATGCCTTTATTTTTCATCAGCAAGCATTGAGCAACGTCAGTGGTCCAAAGTTTTATTAAACCCTAGCTATTGTGTGTTCTTCTCTAGCCAATGGAATATGATAACATTCCCTGTAAGATATTTCAGTGGCTTCTGCAAGTCTAGTTTGAAAAACTGTAAGAAATAGTTTTGTCTGCTAAAGACTTCAGCCCAACTATGTTTTAAGTATTTATTTTTTAAACTTTTGAATGCTTGGTCTCAAAATAACATTGCAACTTAACTGGCACTACAAAACTGTTTTAAAATATTCTGTTTCGAAAGACACAATAAAAAATTATTAGCATTTAGAAGGTGAGGAAAGTAGCATTTTGTCAAAGTTTTGTTTCTTGGTTACAGTTTCACCGGGTTCCTTAGAGAAGATTTCTCTCTTCCACTAGTCAAATAACCCTCTAATATGAGAGTTTAATTTTTCTCAGCAGTTTTAGTTGTAGATGGTGCATCTGTGGGTTGAGAAAATGAGTCTTCTTTTGTTAAGCCAATAATCATTCCTCAAATATATATTTCCTCTATTTGAAAATAAATGATTATATTCTAAAATAGTAATATTATTACTAAAAATATTATCTTTAGATAATTAAAAAATTAGAACTTTTTAAAAATTTAAACAAATCTAGACAACTTCTACTTCTTTTTGTGTTTCCATGTAGCTAAAAGGAGAATTTCAGAATTTCAGAGTAAGATTTATTGGATGATAATGAGTTTACAAAGATTAAAAGAAGTATAATCAAGACTTCCCTGGCAGTCCAGTGGTTAAGATTCTGCGCTTCCACTGCAGGGGGCGCAGTTTCCATCCCTGGTCAGGGAACTAAGATCCCGCATGCCTCGTGGTGCAGCACGAAACAAAACTATATCCATGTTATGACTTCCATAAAAAGAAGTATAATCAGTGATAGTAATAGAATAGTGTAAGTACTAATTAAAAATTAAGTTAATTTATGAGAATTCAAAATATTTATATGCTATAGATTTCAGAAAACATAGGAATATTCCACACAAGCACATATTCCATTAGCAGTAAAAACACATGTCCTGCATAACATGTAGTTTCTGGAAAGATGTACTGCACACTTATTCATGAGTGAAAGTAAAAGGGCAAAAATATCTCCATATTATATAGCATGGAAGTAGTTTGGCTTAGCAGAACCCTTGAAATTGTCTTGGGAACTTCTAGGGGTCCTTCAACCACACTTTGAGAACAATTGTCTTACTGGAAAAAAGGGAGTGGCTCATGAGTACATTAAGCTGAATTATAGAACAATACAAAAAAGTTACAATTTTCACATTTTCTCTTTGATTAAAAATTTAAAATTCAAATTACATTTATATTAATAAATTCAAAGAAATACTCTTCCAAGGAAAATTTTAATCCACGTATCTCTATTTCTATATACATTAGTATGTCTGTGTGTCTGATTTATAAGAAAATTCTGATTGTTTAATATAAGAGTTGACTTTAACCATAATAAGAACATAACTTTACTTTCTTTGCAAAGAAGAGTAAATGACAACTTTATGAAAATGATTTCATTACGTGAAATTTATGTCTGCTATGGACGGGAATTCTAAAATATTTTCTTAGGCAGCATCAATAGCTCTGCAAGCACCACATGCTAAGAACATTAATCCCTCAATTCAAAAAATTATTTCTTTAGGACATACAAATACAAATGTGTCAAGGTAATAGAGTCAGAATTTTTAAAATGGCACTTTTAGGTGCAATGATAATGGTCACTGAATTGTCAAGTTGTGAATGCTGTGGTCTGGAAGGAACCTTAATGGTTATCTAGTTCAATTACCCATCAAATGCTTAATATACAGCTTCCCTGACAAGTTCAGTCTCTGCTTAAATGCCTCTAAATTAATATAGAAAAAGTACAATTCTTTAGTCTGTCATTTTTATGTGGCACCTTTGCTGGAAGTCCTCCTTTCTATAGAACAGACATTGGGTTTTTTATGCCCACTTTCCTACTAGTTTGATCCTTGAGACTGAGAAGACATTCTGATTGAGTCATTAACTATTTATGCAATCTTTGAAAGTCACGTAAGTGATCTAACTCCAGTCTTTCATAGGAAATGCTTGCATTTCCTAAGGTTTCTTTAGGTTGTTTCTGCTCTCGAAATGGACAGTTTTTTCTCTCCACACACATGAATCCATAGCATGTGTGATCTTTCGTGATCTTCTAATCTTTGGAATCCCAATTGCCTTTTCTCAAACTTGTTAAAAATTCTACCTACTCTTTTTTGTGAGTTATTTGAGAACAGCAAAAATGGTGCTAAGCTGTGAATACTCTACATACCAGCAATTAAAACAACACCTGGTTTAAATTAAATATTAACATTATGGGAAAATGAATAAAGGGAAGTAATAAGTAGCATTTGCAACAGTTCAGTTAGGCAAAAGCACACACACATTTATTGCTATATTAAATAATAGAATTCGGGGCATTTGTGTCTTTAGTATGGTAGAAAAGGTCACAACAGATTGATGCTTCATCAGATAACAACCATATACTCTAGAGAAAACACATATACATACACATGCACACAGACATACCAACACGCAGTCTTACTTAATGACTCTTGGAAAGTGAATAAGAGCAGACATATATTAGAGGTGAGTTGAAATTTGGAAGAAAGGGCTGTCATGGCCTGAGCTTCCTATTTTGATGACCTGAGCTTGAGGCTAGCCAGAGCGTCAGGTACAAAGTAGTGAAGGGCAGCTAAAGAAGCAGAGGACAGAGAACAGGACAACCGTGGCCTCTAGAGTGTGGGGAAGAAGTCCCGAAGAGGAAAAAGCCAAAGAAGAGGAATTCTAAATTGTATTTACACTCTACCCAAATCTCTGATTGACCCTGGGACCAAGCATACATGGAGCAAAATCAAGGTTAGCTGCTCCTAAGGATAGAAGGACAGAACTGAGATCTGCAATACCACCCACTGCAGGTGAAACAGAATTTGCAGTTGGGGTCTAATCAATTTAACTGTTTACTAAGAACATTTGAAGAATAAGGGTCAAAAACACACCAAATTTGGTGAAAGGCTTAATTTTACATCTTCAAGAAGTTTAGTGAACCGCAAGTAGAATAAGTAGAAGTGAAATGCCTAGCCACATCTAAATGAATCTGCTTGTAAATCAAAGAGAAAAAGAGAACACTGAAGCGGTTAGGAAAAGAAATGATTTGAAAGATTGTAGTTTTCACACCAGCTACAATGAAGATCACAAGACCATGGATCAACTCTCTGAAGTATGGAAAGGAAAAAAAATTGTTAAGCCAAAATTCTACAGTAAAAATATGCTTTAAGAAAGAAGGTGAAATAAAGGCATCTTGGGTTAAAAAAAGCAAACAAAACCAAAAAATTATAGCAACAAAAAATTGTCAGCAGATCTGCACTTCAAGAAAGGCAGTTCTTCAAGCTGAAAGGAAGTGATACCAGAAATAAACTCACACACTAATGGTCAATTAATCTACAACAAAGAAGGCAAGAATATACAATGGAGAAAAGACAGTCTCTTCAATAAGTGGTGCTGGGAAATCTATATAACTACATGTAAAACAATAAAATTAGAACATTATCACCATATCCAGAAACAAACTGAAAATGGATTAGACCTAAATGTAGGACATGAAACCACAAAACTCTTAGAAGAAAACATAGGCAGAACACTTTTGGACATAAATCATAGCAATATGTTTTTTGTCTCCTAAAGCAAAGGAAATAAAAGCAAAACCAAACAAATGGGGCCAAATTAAATTTAAAACTTTTGCACAGAAAGAAAACCTTCAACAAAATGAAAAGATGACCTATTGATTGGGAGAAAATACTTGCAAATGATATGACCAATAAGGGGTTCATATACAAAATATATAAATGGCTCATAAAATTCAATATCAAAAAAACAAACAACCCGACTAAAAGATGGGCAGAAGACCTGAAATGACCTTTTTCCAAAGAAGACATACAGATGACCAACAAGCACATGAAAAGATACTGAACATCATTAATCATCAAGGGAATGCAAATCAAAACCGCAATAAGCTATCACTGCATACCTGTCAGAAGAGCTATCATCAAAAAGACCACATATAACAGATGCTGGAGAGGATGTGGAGAAAAGGGAACCCTTGTACACTGTTGGTGGAAATGTAAATTGGTGCAGTTACTATGAAAAACAGTATGGAGGTTCCTCAAATAACTAAAAATAGACCTATCATATGACCCAGTAATTCCACTTTTGGGCATATATCCAGAAAATATTAAAACACTAATTTAAAAAGATATATGCACCCTAGTGTCCAAAGCAGCATTATTTACAATAGCCAAGATACAGAAACAATCTAAGTGTCCATCAACAGACAAATGGATAAAGATGACTTGGTGTATATATATATATATACACACACATGCATACACACACACAATGGAATACTATTCAGCCATAAAAAGTAATAAAATTTTGCCATTGCACTAATGGAGATGGACTAGAGGTTATTATGCTTAGTGAAGTAAGTCAGAGACAGATAAATACAGCTTGTTATTACTTATATGTAGAATCTAAAAAATAAACAAATGAATATAGCAAAACAGAAACAGACTCACAGATACAGAGAATAAGCTAGTGGTTACCAGTGAAGAGAGTGAATGGGGGAGGGGCAAGATAGGGGTAGGGGATTAAGAGGTGCAAAATACTATGTATAAAATAAGCTACAAGGATGTATAGTACAGCACAGGGATCATAGCTTTAAATGGAGTATATAAAATACTATGTATAAAATAAGCTACAAGGATGTATAGTACAGCACAGGGATCATAGCTTTAAATGGAGTATATAAAATACTATGTATAAAATAAGCTACAAGGATGTATAGTACAGCACAGGGATCATAGCTTTAAATGGAGTATATAAAAATTTTGAATCACTGTGTTGTATAAGTAAAACAAATATACTATTGTAAGCTAACTATTCTTCAATTAAAAAGAGAAAAATGACATTAGTGTAAAAACTGGTTAAATGCAAATAAAGCCTCCAGGTTAGTTATCATCATTTTCCCAGTCTTATCATCTTAGTTTTGATAATTGTATGAATATAAAAAATGTTAAAATTAAGGGAGGCTCTGTGAAGGTCTTTGGGAACCCTCAATACTACTTGGAAAACTTTTCTGACTGTCTAATATTATCACAAAATAAAAAGTTAAATAATAAACTTCTAAAGAAAAGAGAAAATCTTTGCAATTTGGGGGAGCAAAAAGTATAAACCAGACAAAAACACATTAAATTTAGCTTTATTATTACATCCTGTTTTTCTCTTCAAAAGACATGGTTAAGAAAATAAACCACGCCAAAGATTGGGGAAAATATTTGCAATATGTGTATCTGCCAAAAGACTTGTAACCAAAATACATAAATAACTTTTACAACTCAACAGTGAAAACAGAAACAAACTTCTAAATATAAAAATAACTTCATTGACGCCTCACAGAAGAAGATAAAGTAATGGTCCTAAGGGCATGATAAGATGCTTAACATTAGTCATCCGGAAAATCCAGATAAAAATGAGACAGAGGGCTTCCCTGGTGCCGCAGCGGTTGAGAGTCCGCCTGCCGATGCAGGGAACATGGGTTCGTGCCCCGGTCCAGGAAGATCCCACATGCCGCGGAGCGGCTAGGCCCGTGAGCCATGGCTGCTGAGCCTGCGCGTCTGGAGCCTGTGCTCCGCAACGGGAGAGGCCACGACAGTGAGAGGCCCGCGTACCACAAAAAAAAAAAAAAAAAAAGAGAGAGACAGAGCTACATGCACAAATAGAACGGATGAAATTAAAAAGACTAACCATACTAAGTGTTGGTGACAATGTGGAATATAAAATTACTCATGATGGAAATATAAAATTACATAACCAGCTTGGAAAACAAATTTGTACTTTTTAAAAATTTTAAATATACAACTAACAGAGGACCCATCCATTCCACTCTTAAGTACTTACCCAGGAGAAACACACAAAGACTTGTATATGCATGTCCATAGCAGTTTTATTTAAAATAGCTCCAAACTAGAAATAACCCAACTGTCCATCAGCAGATATGTGGTTAGAAAAATAAAACAAAACAATAAGAATGAAGAAATTACTGGTGCATTCAATCACATGGTTAAGTCTCAACATCATTATGCCGAGTGAACAAAGCCAGACGTAAAAGAGTACTTACTACGTAATTCCATTTCCATAAATACAAACTCCTTCATACGGACAGAAAACAGAGCAGTGGTTGGCTGAGTTGAAGGTAGAGAAAGGGCTTGACTACAAAGGGGCACCAGGAGTCTTTTGGGGGTCATGGAAATATTCTGCTTTTTTAGTGTATTGGTGGTTTCATGGACGTGTGCATCTGTCAGCATTCATTTAATGGTACACTTCATATGTATGCAGTTTACCATTCCTAAAACATACTTCAAAAAATTTGATAAAAATAAAATGAAATAATTTACAATTTGGAGACACCTCAGAGCTCATTTAGTAGCCTTCCGTGAGAAGAGGATCATAGTTTAGAATCTAGATTTTTTTTGCTTCCCAGCCTGTGCCGTATTAACTACATAAATATGTATATGTATACCTATATAAGTGAAAATTCAGAATACTCTAGGACATAAGACTTTGAATCTTCTTGTTTAAATTCTGAAAGCAACTTATTTTCAAATATGTACCTGTGGACTACTTTGTCTTTCTTGCTAAAAGGGGAGAGGGAAGGCCACTGGGTTCTCAGAACATACTAGTTTGCCTGGCTTTGCCAGAAATGATAGGAATTCCTATTAGGATACATTTCCAAGCCCCGGAAATGTTTTCAATAAACCATGAGGAGTTTTGGCTCAACCTCCTGTTCAGTTCACGCTTCTTGGGCTTCACAGAACACTCAATCTGCAACATGTGCTAGAGAACTGGGTGAGGCTATGATGGAAAACTTCTGCTATCATCTGCTACTTTGCTTTTTCTTTCATTCAGTTCTCCATTTCCACCTGCATGGGAAAGGAAACCTCAGACTCGCAGCAGAATGGGAGGTAAGGGCTAACCCTTCCCAGGTCTTGGAACTAGCCCTCAGGGATCTCTCTTACCCAACACATCTGAGCTAGTCCCAGAATCTTCATCTTGTCATTTGCAAAACTCAGTGCAACAGAAGTGTTTGAACATTTTTTTACATGGCACACTCCAGCATTTATCTGGAACACAAAAAAGTTCAGTTCAGTTCAAACATGTGACTGGAGCTGGGGAATATATAGAGGGTTTCTAAGCACTTGGTGGGATCAGAATCTTGTAGAGGATACAGATGCAGTAGTTGACCATTTTATACCCTATGCACAGAGATATATGTTGGATATTTATGGAGGCTATTCTTTTTTCTCTGAAATGAAACCCAGATGGAATAAAACACAACAGAGAAATTTTGACAAAAAAAGGTTTAAATTTTATCTTAAAAAATTAGAAAAGGGCAAAGTCCAAGTAGGAACTTTTTTGCTTGTAATTTCCTTATTGTGAAGCAAATGTTTGGATAACCTTAAAACCAATCTTACTACTTTGTCCTTCGTTGACAATGATATCAGGCTGTTTTATTCAATAGAATGGTGGAATGGGTCACCTCTGAAATCCAACTCTTGGAAACGGCTCTACATTTATAGCCCTAGATGCTGCCAGCCTTCCATTCAGGTCTCTGGGACTCTAACAAGAAGGGTTGGTTCCTCTAACAATTCTTTCTATCTTCTTACATGTGGCTGTATCTGTTCTCAAACTTTTGGCTCTTCCCACCAGGTCTTTACAAAGATGCAGATGTTTCTTAAAAGTGGCAAGAAGATCAAAGGGACTTTTTGTGCCTGATGTGCTAGAATGGCTCGGAGTTCTGTTAAATCAGATTTGGACATATTAAATAAAACCAGTAACTAGTGGTTTGCAAAGGTTGCTGGTGAAAGAATGGAGCTTCATAGGTCAACATTGCAGCACACAAAAATATGCCAGGTTTAATTGTCTTTTTCTTTTTAATTGTATCTGGAGATAGAAAATCAACAAAATGGATGCCGCTATACATTACAGCTGATTTGTTTTAGAGTATTAGTGCTTCTGCAATTAATTAGCCCATGTCTATGGACTATCGCTTGCTTCTTTTTTTATTCTAAATATGACCAAAGAGTGTAGTTACCAAATGTAATGATGGCTCAAAGCAGAATTTAATATACAAACATAAAATGAGCATTGGCTTCATGCAAAGCACTGAATAGGAACTGAGGAAACAAATAGAAGCTTTTCCTACCCACACAGAGGACACACGCTAAAGGGAAGAATAAAACAGTCATGTAACTGCAATATACATAAGTCCCATAAAATTGTACAAAACGTTTATGGACTCGGAAGAGAAAGAGCTCAAATCCAGTTGATACACATTTTATCTTGGATGTACTTAAATTACTTCTGAAGCTATCTTTCCTTTACATCCTGGGGTACCTGCTTTGATTCTCAGACTTGCTGTCAAGTGATTAGTAATCCTGATAAGGTTTTTTGTTTGTTTGTTTTAATTAGTTAATTTATTATTTTTGGCTGCATTGGGTCTTAGTTGCGGTACATGTGATCTTCGTTGAGGCACACGGGATCTTTTGTTGCAGCGTGCAGGCTTCTTTCTAGTTGTAGCATGTGGGTTTTCTCTCTCTAATTGTGGTGTGCAGGCTCCAGGGCGCATGGGCTCTATAGTTTGCGGCACCCAGGCTCTCTAGTTTAGCACGCGGCCTCAGTAGTTGTGGTGTACGGGCTTAGTTGCCCCGTGGTCTGTGGGATCTTAGTTCCCTGATCAGGGATCAAACCTGCATCCCCTGCATTGGAAGGCGGATTCTTTACCATTGGACCACCAGGGAAGTCCCCCTGATAAGGTTTTAAATGATAGGGTGTTTTGCAGATATGACCTGTCTCAAGTATGTTTGCATTTTAAAGCTATACAAATCCACAGGAATGAAACTATTGATATAATAACAGGCAGAAGGATTGATTTATTTGCTGTAGGTCCTTGACTGACCTCTTAACATCTTTCAGTTAAACCATTACATTTAAAGATAACCATGGTATATCTTTGATTTAGGTAAGCTCTCTGGATGTGTTCTACAGTTCTCTATTTTATTTTTTTAATAAATGTATTTATTTAATTTTCGGCTGCGTTGGGTCTTCATTGCTGCTCGTAGGCTTTCTCTAGTTGTGGCTAGCGGAGGCTACTCTTACTTGCAGTGCGCAGGCTTCTCATTGCAGTGGCTTTTCTTGTTGTGGAGCACGGACTCTAAGCGTGTGGGCTTCAGTAGCTGTTGCATGCGGGCTCAGTAGTTGCGGCTTTAGAGCGCAGGCTCAGTAGTTGTGGTGCACGAGCTTAGTTGCTCCGTGGCATGTGGGATCTTCCTGGTCCAGGGCTCGAACCCGTGTCCCCTGCATTGGCAGGTGGATTCTTAACCACTGCGCCACCAGGGAAGTCCTAGTTCTCTATTTTAAAAGCTCTACAATATTTGTTTCTACTGTGATATTAAACATTTCTCTCTGAAATTGGCATTATTCTTTGCAATTGAGCTATAATTTTCTTATAATTGAGACACACTGAATTTTTAATTTAAGTGTAAAGGAGGAACAGAAAGGGGCCTGATCCCAATAGATGATACTTCTGTGCTGAGCTTTGATAAGAGCTCGCCTAAGAGGCATCTAGTAAGCAGACTGGATGGTCATTCCAATGTGAATGAAAAGGAAACTGAATTTTAAAATATCAGAAAAATGCACATAACTAGGAGAAAAAACACAGCAGCTTGAGAACTGGATTATTCTCTTAGTGTGTACTTTTCTCCTACAGCCTAGAATTTTCTTAGGCACCAAGAAAGAAACCTCATGAACTTCCTTGCATTTCTAAAATTCTATGATCCTATGATCTCACTTTCCATTTGGGTACAATTTACATACTTTATCAGTGAATTTGAGTGATACCCTATGTTTGAGAGAAAAACAGTTGTCTTTCTTTTAATTTAATAAATATTTACCGAGAAACTTTTGTGTTTCAGACTTGGTGCTCTGTGCTGAAGTCATAGAAGAATGAATGGTCAGGCTCTCAGATGGATTACTCTCTAGTGAGTATCTAGATTGTTATTAAACATTCAAACTACAAAAAACCCCAAAACATTGCAGGCCATAGATAAAGAGGTAAGCATTTCATTTTCACTTTATTTATTTTTTCAGTGACTTTATTTTTATTATTTAGAAACAATTTTATTTTATATTGGAGTAGAGTGGATTAACAATGGTTGTGTTAGTTTCAGGTGTACAACTCATTTCCACTTTAAATATTCTTTGTCATCTCTTTCTCATCACTGTCACCATATTTCATTATTTGGAGTGAAGGTGTTTCTCATCTTAAGGAATTGAGTTTGGGGTTCAGCCCTTTTAAGAGAAAAGACTTTAAAAATTGTAAGAAATGACAGTTGCTGCCATGGTATTTCTAAAAAATTTATTATTTCTAAGTCTTATGCAAGGATGAGATACAATGAGTGTTTTCAGCATAGTTAAGCAAGGGTGTAATAAAATAATTAAGATATGAAGAATATAACTCAGGCTAATTCATATTTATTCCATATGGAATTCTTTTCCAATGAACAGAAGTTTTTATTCTAACATGGTTTACTTTAGCATGGAATTCCATATTTTACATTTAACATGGGATTCTTATTTTCCACTCTAGCCAGAGTAGTTTATTTACTGAGGTAACAACAAAACATCATTTCATTATGAAATAAAGACTGCTGTAGATTCTGGAAATAAATTAATCAGCAATAAAGAGAGAGGGCTCAACAATAGGAATATCCACATGTCTTACAGGGGACCGTGGAGAGGTCAGACGGCTGAGAAAAGTTAATATTACATGATACTTTTAGAGAACGTTCTGGTTCTGGAAAACTCCTGCCATTAACTACCCATGCATCTCTTTTAAGAAGTTGTCCATTTTACTTAAAGATGACATCCACCTTGTTGCTATTCCCACCCTGCTGTACCTGCCTTGAACCACAAAGGTCCCTTAACAGTGAAAGTTATGCCACCTGCTAAGCAGGTGGATTGCAGGAATAGTCCAATTTGTTGAGCCATTGACCAGGGGGTGTTGTTAAGTATTTGTAGTCTAATAGGTGATATGGTAACGTTTATGACTTGGAAGCCTAGAAGTTAATTTCTTTTGTCTCATTTTGTTTTAAGAAAATAAGAAACCTATTAGGCATCTGAATTTGAGTAAAAAAAAAACCTTGTTTTCACCTTTTCCTATATTTGTACATTATTGAACTGTGTAAACCCTGTCTAGAGCAAGGCTCTGAGCCAGAACGACTAAGTCAGATCCTGGCCTTGATACTCACTAGCTCTGTATCCTTGAGACCTTCACCACCTCAGCTGCATCATCCATAAAAAGGGAGTAATCACTGTACATAATTCTTTTGGTTATGCTTATATTAAGTGAGGAAAAAAACCTTACAATTAAATCATCTTTTTAAACACTATCATACATTTTTACCTATTAACATGCTCAAAATTTTCCACTTCCTAATGCCCAATCTTCATACTTGATGAAAGGAGGGAAGACCCGAGTTCTTACACCTCTTTTGTTTTTACTTTCTTAATTTTTCCTATTCAAGAATATTGACTTGGATTTGGAGCAAAGTCATTGTGTACTGTTTGTTGGTTTAAATTACACAGCAGCTTTTGCTTTATCATAAAGTTCTCCAGAAAATTCTATTGTTCATACCCATAAATTTTAGTAAATGGGTAAGCAAGAAAACAACAATATTTACAGATAAGAACTTTTGGGACAGTCCTTTGACATTTGGAACAAAATTACCTTATTCTTTTTGGTTGTTTAAACTATATAAACTACATAAGCAGCATGTACATTTCACAGATGATTTCCTGGAAACTGTATTGTTCATACATTCAAATTTTAGTCAGTATATTAACTGAAACAGTCATGTTTTGAGGTAAGCATATCAGAGTCGCCCTGAATCACTTTTTATAGCTGTGATGTTAATGGATTTTAATGAAAAAGCAGGGTTTGTTTTGCTAAGTAACTGCTGGAAGTTTCTAATGCCTTGATGTTGGATTAGAGCACTTACATGGCAAGAATCAAACTGAGACATGAAGGAGTAAACATCATTCCTTGCCTCAGGAATGAAAAACAAAAGAACAAAACATCCCAAAGGTAGCACAGGGGCCAATATTCCAGGAGAAAGCAGAAAGGTTTCTTTGGAACCCATACATATCAGGTAACCTAACCCAGGTAACAACCAGAAGAGGGAACAGACTTCAGTATGAAAATGGTAGTTATTTTTGTAATGAGAAAACACATAGTTTACTTTTTCTTGTTATACTAATGAGAAAGTTAAGTAAGTCTAGGGACTATCAAGATACTTTCAGTTTCATGCTTTTTAGATGTTCATAAAGTAAATATTAATGATATATATTAGAAACCATGGGCAAAGATTTTCTAAGAAAAATGAGGCTGTTGGAGTCTTAAATTCTTTTTACTATCTCGATTTACTTGCTACAATCAAGCAGTTTAGTGCTGCCCATTGAGAGGGGTGAGGTATATGAATATTGTTGTAGGGTCATCCTATGTTGATACTCGTAATATCAAAGAATGCTACTACAGGAAATAATTTAGAATCATTCTAAGTTTTGCAATCTTCCAGAGTTGGATTTTACAGATTGGATCTCAAAATACCACATTGGGATGGGGTACAGAGGTGAAGCAGCAGATCGAACTTTTTAGTTTTGTGAACTTTTCTTTCCTAATATCATTGGTGATATCTTAAAGACATCTGAGATTGCTCTGAAAGTGGTGAAGAACCTGGGAATATTAGAATATCATGTTATGATTTGCTTCTTTTCCTGTTAAAGGACTCCAACTTAGCCATTGTATTTGTCAGTGTTCTCTAGAGAAATAGAACTAACAACACTTGTGACACCAGATGGGTGTTTTTTTTCCCCCACACCAAGCAAATCTGGGACACCAGCTGGGTGTCCTGCAATTTAACTCAATTCTGACACTGTCTACTTGGAGATAGCATCGGATCCCTCCAGTTAAGTGCTCAGTCCCAGGAGACTATACTACAGATGCCAATCACAAGTAATTGGTCGCCGGGTTACCCACAAATTCTGTCTAACTTGACTACAAATTGGAGGTTCCTATAACCTCCTCCCTCTTGGATTTGATTATTTGCTGGAATTGCTCACAGAACTCAGGGAAACACATTTACCACTTTATTAAAGATATTATAAAGTATACAGATGAATAGCCAGATGAAGAGATACATGGGGCGAGGTATGTGGGGAGGGACTTGGGAAGTCCATGTCCTCTCTGGGCATGCTTTTTTGAACCTGGAAGCTCTCTGATCCCTGTCCTTTTGGGGTTTTATGGAGGCTTCATTACATAGGCATGATTGATTAAATCATTGGTCTTTGGGCTTCCCTGGTGGCGCAGTGGTTGAGAGTCCGCCTGCCGATGCAGGGGACACGGGACATTAGTCTTTGATGATTGAACTCAATCTTCATCCTCACTCCACTCCCTGGAGGTCGAAGGTGAGGAGTGAGATTGAAAGTTTCAATCCTCTAATCACAAGGTTGGCTTTACTGGCAAACAACTCCCTCCTTAGGTTACCTTGGAAAGCTTTCCAAAAGTCACCTCATTAACATAACAAAAGACACCTTGGTTGCTCTCAACACTTAGGAAATTCCAATGGTTTTAGGACGTCTGTGCCAGGAAGGGGAAGAAGACCAAGTATATATTTCTCATTATAAATCACAATATCACACTTAATAAATCTAGGGACTATACATAATACTCGAAGTAATAACTCCCGTCCTTGTAAATATTTCAATGTCACATTTGAAGTTTCGAACATTGGACTGATTGGCTTTAGAACAAGTTTATTTGGAGCCAGAAAGTGATGACCAGACTATTAATAACGTGAGAGATGCATTTCCTTTGTGGACTTCCAAGTTGGAGTCTGAATATTATGGTGTGTTTCAAGCTATCCCTTGCTCTCACCCCATTCTTTCTTCCTAAACAAGGGACTAGCTGCTTAAATGCTGAGAAAATTGCCCTGAAGATGTTACAGTTTCAGGTGCTTTTCAGTGTTTTGTTTTCTGACAAACTGCAGTGGTCACATTTTCAGAAAGCAAGAAGAGGTGTGGGAGGAGAAGAGCAAAAAGGGGGAAAGGTATGAGGTTAAATGGACAGCATAGTGGATGACTGAAGGTCATGGGAGTGATAAGGTAGACTACACCTGGAGACCATTGTGATGTAATCAAGAAAGCTGAGACCTTCATGCCACGTCTAATTGTACTTTTCCCACTTGTTTTAAAGCATGTAAAAACCAAGGAACAACCCAATCCTGGTTCATACGCGTTTATAATTCATGGAATTTTTACTAATTATCTATGGACAGAGTATGACCTACCATGTCATCTTGCTTTGAAATGCTTCTTTTGACTTTCCTGAGGGATCTCAAACTTACTGCTCTGTTGATTTTCCTAGTCATTTACACATTGGATTAATTTCCTGTTGCTGCTGTGAAAATCCCCCAAAAGTTGAGGGCTTAAAACAACATAAATCTATTTTTTCACAGTTCTGGGAGTCAGAAGTATAGAATCAAGATGTCAGTGGGGGTGTGTTCCATTGGGAAGCTTCAGGGGAGAATCCATTCCCTTACCTTTTTCAGTTTCTAGAGGCTGCCTGCTCCCCTTGCCTCATGACCCCTTCTTCACATCACTCCAACCTCTTGCTTCCATGGTGACCTTTTCTGCTACTCACTCCGATCCCCCTGCCTCCTTCTTGTAAGGACCCTTGAGATTACATTGGACCCAGTTAGATAATCTAGGATAATATTCCCATCCCCCAATCCTTAGTCACATCGGAAACATCCCTTTGAACATGTAAGGTGACATATTCACAGGTTCTAGGAAATTTAGGACATGGACATCGTCAGGGGCTCATTATTCAGCCTATTACAAGGATTAGGAGGGAACAAATTATTATCCGATTTGGCAGATACAGAAACTGAAGTAATGGGGGTCACAGAGGCTTTTATGAAGTTCTACTCGTAGTTAGAGGAAGAGCTAGGGTCAGGATCCAGAGCTCTGGATTCTTAGATCGTCAGACTTCTCTCTGATGCAACTGCTGGTCCTTGGACTAGGACTGTGCCAAGCAGGCACTTCCACTTCCACTCTGATTACATTTCTACCAGGATGAACCAGGCATTTGGTAACAATTCTTCAGAGTTTCCCCTCGGAGTCATGAGATTTGAACTGGACGCCTCCACTACCGAAACAATTGCAACATTATCGTGTCTTGGATTGGAATTGGGAGGCTCACTACATGGCGTGACAGCTTCTCACTGCTGGCCTACTCCCTTAAAAAGAATTTGAGCAGTCAAGTAACTTTTGTTTTGGCATGGGGACATGTAGACAATCCCCTAAATTAATCATGTTTGACAAGTTGGGCTGACAGTTACTAAGAACAATGAAAAGAAAATATAAGGGTCCACATTATCTAAATATTCATGATCTGTGTCCTTTGATTTAGAAAAGTTACAATTAATGAGGTAGAGGGTATCATAATAAGAACATACTTACAAACGAATCAACCCTTTATAAAATTAAGTCCCCAACTGATAACTAAGTAACACTCTGCTCGACTTCTCATCTCACTGATTTTTGGATATCGTTAATACTAAATAATACAATGCACATAGAATGAACATCAGTTAAGATGAAAATGCTGATTTTCCAATACTGTATTGGAGACTTGATCAAACCACAGGCAAATCACCGACATTAGAATTAGCATGTTTAGACTGCTTCATACTGATTAAGAAAAAATAACAAGGGTAATGATAAGATTGATGCTTCTGAAGAGCATGATGTGATTTTCAAATGATTAACAGAAGCCCTTAGGGAAGCTGATGAAGGTCTAAAATATCTGTTGTAAAGACGAAATATAACCTGAAGAAAGCTGTCATTCAGAGCTTTCATATGACATGTGATTGATTTAAAATTTTTTTTCCTCCATTTGTAAGAATTAAGTAGAATTTCAATTACATTTTGAAGTTAATGAATAAAAAATCAAACAGCATCTTAATTTAGTTTCATTTTTAAGATAACGTCACTTGATTTTTTAAAAAATTTATTAATTTATCCCTGTGTTAAATAATTTATATAGTTTTTCCCACTGCAAATGACCCTCAGGTAATAAGGACTTTCTGTATTTCAGAGTCTGTAGTCCATCCTTAGTGGGCAAGTAAACATTTGAAGATTTCTAATTCCAACCATCAGTATACGGTTGTGAAACACAATTTAAGGCTACCAGTTTCTGGGCAGAGTTTAGGAAGTTTTGAAGTGGTAAATAGGACCAATGACAAACAGTTAACTGAGCTTCCTGGGAGGACAGTTTTCTAAAAGACTTTCTTAGGTTTTACTGGAAAAAGAATCCTTCCTTCAGGGAATAGACAAATAGACCACTTCGAGGGCTTACAGGAGCCCTAGAAACCCTTAAATAACTTTGGAGTGAGGTGGAGGGTGTGGCCACTTCTGACCAGCAGCCTCTGTAATCATCAACGTGATTCCAGAAAGGTGAGCCAGCCAAATCTTTCAGTCATTGTGAGGCCTCCTAGTGGCTCAGAGAATCGAAGAAGCACTGATCAATTCAATTAGATGAAATGACATGAAATCTATCAGGGACCCTGAAAAGACTTAAAAGAATGCCTTTGTTGTATAAGACAAAGCTACGAAACTGTTAATATTCCTATGTTAATTGCTTAGTAATCTGTATGCAGTTAACCCAGTATATTTTTGATGTACTCGCAACTATGTTCTTTCATTGTTCACTGTTCCCCGGATAAGAATAACTTGAGATTTTATAAAACAGAAATAGTTGAATTTGGGTGAGAACAGTTGATTATTTGAAGGTGCTATAGGAACATTCTATCAGGGAAAGTCCTTTAAAAAATAGTATACTAACAAGGGTGGTTTGAAGAAGTGGTGTCTGAACAGGAACTTGCTCCATCTTGAGTGTTTTCATAAAACTGTATACACCATTCTGTTCACTCTTTCTCTCTCTCTCTCTCTCTCTCTCTCTCTCTCTCTGTCTCTCACACTCACACACACACACACACAGAGTTTGTTTAGCTTTCTGCCTCCCCTGCTAAATTTTAACTTTCTAAAGACAGGAGCTGTGGCCTCTTAATTACTTAATTCCAATTCTCTCAATTTAAAAGAGTGGATTAAATGAATCTATGAACTTGAATAATTTAGTGTCACAGTTCCACATGTGGCTTTATTTTTCTTTCTCAATATCTGGACTCATTCACTTTCTCTTGAACTATAAAGTAACAAATTGTAATAACTGGGAAGGTAGATCTAATTCCAGTAATTGAATAATATCTACCTCCTAGAGAGAAGGAAATAAACTAAGATGATGTTTTATCATCATTTCTGGATTTATGATTTATTCTAATTAATTATATATATAGATTATGTGAAAGGAAGACCAAATAATATTTAAGAGCCTAGGATCCATGCTGCAATAAAATCCCGAATGATAAAGGAGCTACAATGTACTACAATTTCCTGAGTGTCTACCATGTATGAGGCGTTTTGCTAGATGTTTTACATGTAATGTTTATACCAAGATGCTTCCTTGCAGCTCCTTTTTACAGAAGAGCAAATTAAGCTGAGTAATTTCCCCTGCATCACACAGAAAAAAGCTCAGAAATGGCAGAAAACCAGAATTAAAGCAGTCAGATTCTGAAGTACTTTGGTATGTCCTGGGTCTTTCATAGTCTGGCAAAAAGTACGCTCAGTTTGGGATAAGGGAGACAGAGTCAAAAGAGGTCATTCATTGGCTGGTAGTAGCTAATTCGGGGTTCTCTACATAGAGTCCTCTTTCAGTTAACACTCCACCTTTGTGAATTCTGAGTAGCTTCTGTAGACGATGTCGACCACAAGTCTTACTGAGTCAGCTGTGTAGTAATGTAGTAGGTTTGCACTCTCATTAAGTACAGAAGCCTCTAGGAGCAGATGACCAACCCATCCCCTCCCCCTCAATTAGGTCTTTTACATGTGGTGCTCTGGCAGCCTGTCTGCCTCTCTGTTCAGATACAGAGGGAGTTACCCATGTACTACACTATGTTTAGCCTGGAACTGGCAGAATACAAAAAGCCAAATAATCCTGGCAAATACAGAGACCATTAAGTTTGCATTAGATCCAACCACTGTTTGAGTCTCTATAAATAGACTTTTTCTTTATTGGATATAAGTGAAGCTTATAGTGTTCTTTTCTTACCTATAACTCATGTCATTAGAGCTGGCCAGTCTGTGGATCCTTTGCAGAGAGAGTGTCTGATTCTGAGTGGTGCAGGCTTGATACGGACGGCTGCTGTGTCCCTGGTTTTGTTAAGGAACGATTGGTGAAGGCAAAGGGATTGTTGAAGCATAGCTGCCTCATAAGCTTAATGTATATGCCTCCATAACTCCTCTTCCAAAAATATGAGCTTATCAATGGAGATGGTTTATCAAGGTTTATATCAACACCATCAGGTGGGTAGAAGCTATCAGCCTTAAAATTAATATCTGTGTCAGCTGCATCCTTAGTGTTGTATCTAAAATGACTTTCTCCATTGGCGTCACCCTTCCAAACACTGTTTCTGTTTGCCTCTTCATAGGTCCCTTGATAACTCTGGATGCAGAATGGGGCAGGCTACAGGCAAGGCACACGTAGATTCATAAGCACACTCAACTGGCAAGGTAGAGACCCGGATTTTCATTAGAGAGTTGACAGTAGTTACCTGTGTAATTCTGGATGAGGTACTCAATTTCTCTGAGCCTCAGTGTTCGCATATAGAAATGGGAGACTCACCTAATTGACAGATGAGACATCTTTCAGCTCTGAAATTCAGCGGTTCTACTAGAAAATGGCAAGGAAACAGCAATGATTTCCCATCAAAACCTAGAGGCTCACAAGGTTTGGAGGCCTTCATTTGGTGATAAAAGCAGAGTTGGGGGTGAAAACAAGGTCCTTTTTGCAACTGGGCTCTAAGAAATGGGATGAACAGGGCATTCCTTCATGCCTTGTCTTGCAATCTCTGTCATCCTGTGCTCTTCCTTCCCTTGCCTTATCATTTAGCTCAAATATTATTTTCCAAAAATAATTCTCCTTAGTCTTCCCACAGTTTATGTTCCAGCAACTGCCTCCATGGAGTTCCCTATTGAGGTACGTGGATGTGATTGACATTTCTGTTCTTTCTCAGAAAGTTTTCAGAGATGTCTTTCCAGCTACATCTCCCCAATTCTGTACACCAAATCATATCCACACTTCAAGGTTCAGTTCAAATATCACTACATCCTCAAAGTTCTTCGTAACACTCCATTTGAATATACTATCTTCATTCACTATTCTATACTAACTTCTACTCATTATACACATATCTCTCTTTTTCATAGATGTGAGTATATATATGTATTGAGTATGACTCCTTCCTTAATTTCATATTGCCTTACAAATAGTAACTGCTCAATAAATACTTGGTGGGTAGATAATAGTCACAGACTATTCATCGTGAACTCGTATACCATATTGTGATTCTAAATGAGAAAGAATGAAACTAGGAAACAGAAATTGGAAGGGGTGTATTGGAATCCTTGGAAGGGGGATTTGCAAATGCATATTTGCTTTGGTTTCTTTTGTTGACATAGTATTCGACTAATTTTGAAATTTCAACTAACCTGAGAGTACGTGATAGTTATATTTTTCTTAAAATAACTCATAGCTTTAAAAATTGAGGATTGCAACACTTATTTATTGTCTATTGATTTCACTGATAATTCTGAATTCAAATTTTCATTGGTGTCAGGTTACACTTTGGTTTAATAACATCAACCAGACATATGCTGACCAATAATGCTACTTTCAGTAAGAAGCCTCTCCTGACACCAAGCTAGATATGTTCTCACTCTGACTTGAAACCCTTTGTATTTTTCAAATTATATTAGCACATTAGGCTGCAGATTGCAAAAAGTTATGTTCTAGTCCTGTCTTCTTCTTATATTTCATCCTTATTCATCATTTTTTCACCCACAAAACTAAAATTATTCTTTTCAGAATAAGAAATAATAAGTAGTAGTAGTCATTAATGCATTACATTGTATGTCTTATAAGGAAGCTTGTTTTTCTGGTTTCACAAGGCTTTAAGATCTTGAATAGTTGCTAGAACTTAAGAACTTCCCTTTGTTGCTCAGCTGGTCATTTCATCACTGTTTGTTTCTTAGTTGAATCGTTCTCCTTCATCTTCAAATCGCTGCTCTGTTTCATACCACATGGAATATATGTCAAGTTGCCCACTTTTGATTGTGTCTGACATCGCACACTGATTTGATTTTCAAGTCCATATAGCCAATATATAAATTCTCCCATCCAAGCTCATCCATTACATGTGTGGTCTAGTTTGATGTTGCTTTGAAAATAAATAATGAATTTGCAATACTTCTGGTGAGAGTTCCAAGAAACAAATGTAGACAATATGCAGATTTTAAAATAGTTAACCTGGGTTTTCAAAATTTATGATCATATTCATTTCTTTATAATGCTTTTTTTAAAAAAACATTTATTTATTTATTTTTGTCTGTGTTGGGTCCATGTTGCTGTGTGTGGCCTTTCTCTAGTTGCGGTGAGCGGGGGTTACTCTTCGTTGCTGGGCGCAGGCATCTCATTGTGGTGGCTTCTCTTGTTGCGGATCATGGGTTCTAGGCACAAGGGCTTCAGTAGTTGTGGCACACGGGCTTAGTTGCTCCGCGGCATGTGGGATCTTCCCAGACCAGGGCTCAAACCCGTGTCCCCTGCATTGGCAGGCAAATTCTTAACCACTGAGCCACCAGGGAAGACCAATGCCAGTTTTTTGGTCATTATTTTGCCTAATACTGAAATACCAATATGAGTATATTTTGTTTTTAAAAAAGTAGAATTCACAAAATTAAAAACATATCAGTGAAATAAAATATTTGATATTTAAAATACATTTGGAAATAGAAAACCTCAAGCAAAGCACAAATCTACCAATGTATGTTAAACATCTTATTCTAATAAATTATTAGAAAAAGTGTTTAAAATAACTATCAGGTAAAAATGAACACCATCATGAGAAACCCGAATTAAGATGACTTGATTTTCCTAAAAAATTTAACAGGAAGGCTTGATGCCCCAGTGTGGTCATTATTGAATCACAAGTGTTTTTGTTTTTTTCCTGGTAGGACTTTGTATTTTTTTTTTAATTTTTAAAATTTATGAATTTTATTTATCGTTTCATACAGCAGGTTCTTATTAGTCAGCAGTTTTATACACATCAGTGTATACATGTCAATCACAATTGCCCAATTGATCACACCACCCCCATCCCCCTGCCGCTTTCCCCCCTTGGTGTCCATACGTTTGTTCTCTGCCTCTGTGTCTCAATTTCTGCCCTGCAAACCAGTTCATCTGTACCAATTTTCTAGGTTCACATATATGCGTTAATATACGATATTTGTTTATCTCTTTCTGAATTACGTCACTCTGTATGACAGTCTCTAGGTCCATTCGCATCTCTACAAATGACCCAATTTCGTTCCTTTTTATGGCTGAGTAATATGCCACTGTATATATGTACCACATCTTTATCGAGTTGTCTGTCGATGGGCATTTAGGTTGCTTCCATGACCTGGCTATTGTAAATAGTGCTGCAATGAACACTGGGGTGCATGTGCCTTTTTGAATTATGGTTTTCCCTGGGTATATGCCCAGTAGTGGGATTGCTAAATCGTATGGTAGTTCTATTTTTAGTTTTTTAAGGAACCTCCACACTGTTCTCCATAGTGGCTGTATCAACTTACATTCCCACCAACAGTGCAAGAAGGCTCCGTTTTCTCCACACCCTCTCCAGCATTTGTTGTTTGTAGATTTCCTGATGATGCCCATTCTACCTGGTATGAGGTGATACCTCATTGTAGTTTTGACTTGCATTTCTCTAGTAATTAGTGATGTTGAGCAGCTTTTCATGTGCTTCTTGGCCATTTGTATGTCTTCTTTGGAGAAATGTCTATTTAGGTCCTCTGCCCATTTTTGGATTGGGTTGTTTGTTTTTTTAATATTGAGCTGCATGAACTGTTAATATATTTTGAAGATCAATCCTTTGTCCATTGATTTGTTTGCAAATATTTTCTCCCATTCTGAGGGTTCTCTTTTGTTTTTTTTTTATGGTTTCCTTTGCTGTGCAAAAGCTTCTAAGTTTCATTAGGTCCCATTTGTTTATTTTTGTTTTTATTTCCATTACTCTAGAAGGTGGATCAAAAGAGATCTTGCTGTGATTTATGTCAAAGAGTGTTTTTCCTATGTTTTCCTCTAGGAGTTTTATAGTGTCTGGTCTCACATTTAGGTCTCTAATCCATTTTGAGTTTATTTTTGTGTATGGTGTTAGGGAGTGTTCTAATTTCATTCTTTTACATGGAGCTGTCCAGTTTTCCCAGCACCACTTATTGAAGAGACTGTCTTTTCTCCATTGTATATCCTTGCCTCCTTTGTCTTAGATTAGTTGACTATAGGCGCATGGGTTTGTCTCTGGGCTTTCTATCTTGTTCCAGTGATCTATATTTCTGTTTTTGTGCCAGTACCATATTGTCTTGATGACTGTAGCTTTGTAGTATAGTCTGAAGTCAGGGAGTCTGATTCCTCCAGCTCCACTCTTTTCCCTCAAGACTTCTTTGACTATTCAGGGTCTTCTGTGTCTCCGTAGAAATTTTAAGATTTTTTGTTCTAGTTCTGTAAAAAATGCCATAGGTAATTTGATAGGGATTGTATTGAATCTGTAGATTGTTTGGGTAGTATAGTCATTTTCACAATATTGATTCTTCCAACCTAAGAACATTGTATATCTCTCTGTCTGTTGGTATCATCTTTAATTAGTTTCATCAGTGTCATAGTTTTCTGCTTACAGGTCTTTTGTCTCCCTAGGTAGGTTTATTCCTAGGTATTTTATTCTTTTTGTTGCAATGGTAAATGGAAGTGTTTCCTTAATTTCTCTTTCAGATTTTTTATCATTAGTATATAGGAATGCAAGAGAATTCTGTGCATTAATTTTTTATCTTGCAACTTTACCAAATTCATTGATTAACTCTAGTAGTTTTCCAGTAGCATCTTTAGGATTCTCTATGTATAGTATCATGTCATCTGCAAAGTGACAGTTTTACATCTTCTTTTCCAATTTGTATTCCTTGTATTTCTTCTGTGATTGCTGTGGCTAGGACTTCCAAAACTATGTTGAATAATAGAGTTGAGAGCGGACATCCTTGTCTTGTTCCTGATCTTAGAGGAAATGCTTTCAGTTTTTCACCATTGAGAATGATGTTTGCTGTGGGTTTGTCGTATACGGCCTTTATTATGGTGAGGTAGGTTCCCTCTATGCCCACTTTCTGGAGAGTTTTTATCATAAATCAATGTTGAATTTTGTCAAAATCCTTTTCTGTATCTATTGAGATGATCATATGATTTTTATTCTTCAATTTGTTAATATGGTGTATCACATTAATTGATTTGCATTTATTGAAGAATCCATGAATCTCTGGGATAAATCCCACTTAATCGTGGTGTATGATCCTTTTAATATGTTGTTGGATTCTGTTTGCTAGTATTTTGTTGAGGATTTTTGCATCTATATTCCTCAGTGATATTGGTGTGTAATTTTCTTCTTTGTAGTATCTTTGTCTGGTTTTGGTATCAGGGAGATGGTGGCCTCATAGAATGGGTTTTGGAGTGTTCCTTCCTCTGCAATTTTTTGGAAGAGTTTGAGAAGGATGGGTGTTAGCTCTTCTCTAAATGTTTGATGGAATTCATCTGTGAAGCCATCTGGTCCTGGACTTTTGTTTGTTGGAAGATTTTCAATCACAGTTTCAATTACATTACTTGTGATTGGTCTGTTCATATATTCTATTTCTTCCTGGGTCAGTCTTGGAAGATTATACCTTTCTAAGAATTTGTCCATTTCTTCCAGGTTGTCCATTTTATTGGCATAGAGTTGCTTGTAGAAATCTGTTAGTATGCTTTGTATTTCTGCGGTGTCTGTTGCAACTTCTTTTTCACTTCTAAATTTATTGATTTGAGTCCTCTCCCTCTTTTTCTTGGTGAGTCTGGGTAATGGGTTATCAGATTTGTTTGTCTTCTCAAATAACCAGCTTTTAGTTTTATTATTCTTTGCTATTGTTTTCTTTGTTTGTATTTATTTCTGCTCTGATCTTTATGATTTCTTTCCTTCAGCTAACTTTGGGTTTTGTTTGTTCTTTCTTCTCTAGTTCCTTTAGGTGTAAGGTTAGATTGTTTATTTGAGGTTTTTCTTGCTTCCTGAGGTAGGCTTGTATAGCTATAAACTTCCCTCTTAGAACTGCTTTTGCTGCATCCCATAGGTTTTGGACTGTCATGTTTTCATTGTCATTTGTCTCTAGGTATTTTTTGATTTCCTCTTTAATTTCTTCAGTGATCTCTTGGTTATTTAGTAAAATATGTGTTTGTGTTTTTTACGTTTTTTCCCCTGTAATTCATTTCTAATCTCATAGCATTGTGATCAGAAAGGATGCTTGATATGATTTCAATTTTCTTAAATTTACTGAGGCTTGATTTGTGACCCAAGATGTGATCTATTCTGGAGAATGTTCCATGTGCACTTGAGAAGAAAGTCTAATCTTCTGTTTTTTGATGGAATGTGCTATAAATATCAATTAAATCTATCTGGTCTATTGTTTCATTTAAAGCTTGTGTTTCCTAATCAATTTTCTGTTTGGATAATCTGTCAATTGGTGTAAGTAAGGATTAAAGTCCCCCACTATTGCTGTGTTACTGTTTCCTCTTTTATAGCTGTTAGCAGTTGCCTTATGTATTTTTTCCTATGTTAGATGCATATATATTTATAATTTTTATATCTTCTTCTTGGATTGATCCCTTGATCATTATGTAGTGTCCTTCCTTGTCTCTTGTAACATTCTTTATTTTAAAGTCTATTTTATCTGATATGAGTATTGCTACTGTGGCTTTCTTTTGATTTCCATTTGCATGGAATAAATTTCTCATCCCCTCACTTTCAGTCTCTATGTGTCCCTAGGTCTGAAGTGGGTCTCTTGTAGACATCGTATATATGAGTCTTGTTTTTGTGTCCATTCTGCGAGCCTGTGTCTTTTGGTTGGAGCATTTAATCCATTCACGTTTAAGGTAATTATTGGTATGTATGGTCCTATGACCATTCTCTTAATTGTTTTGGATTTGTTTTTGTAGGTCCTTTTCTTCTCTTGTGTTTCTCACTTAGAGAATTTCCTTTAGCATTTGTTGTAGTTTAGGTGGTGCTGAATTCTCTTAGCTTTTGCTTGTCTGTAAAGCTTTTGATTTCTCCATCAAATGTGAATGAGATCCTTGCTGGGTAGAGTAATCTTGGTTGTAGTTTCTTCCCTTTCATCACTTTAAGTATATCATGCCACTCCCTTCTGGCTTGTAGAGTTTCTGCTGAGTAATCAGCTGTTAACCTTATGGAAGTTCCCTTGTATGTTGTCATTTTTCCCTTGCTGCTTTCAATAAGTTTTCTTTGTCTTATTTTTTGCCAGTTTGATTACTATGTATCTCGGCGTGTTTCTCCTTGGGTTTGTTCTGTATGGGACTCTCTGCACTTCCTGGACTTCGGTGGCTATTTCCTTTCCCATGTTATGGAAATTTTCGATTATAATGTCTTCAAATATTTTCTCTGGTCCTTTCTCTCTCTCTTCTCCTTCTGGGACCCCTATAATGAGAATGTGTTGTGTTTAATGTTGTCACAGAGGTCTCTTAGGCTGTCTTCATTTCTTTTTATTCTTTTCTCTTTATTCTGTTCCACAGCAGTGCATTCCACCATTCTGTCTTCCAGCTCAGTTATCCGTTCTTCTGCCTCAGTTCTTCTGCTATTGCTTCCTTCTAGTGTAGTTTTCATTTCAGTTATTGTATTGTTCATCTCTGTTTATTTGTCCTTTAATTCTTCTAAGTCTTTGTTAAACATTTCTTGCATCTTCTCAATCTTTGCCTCCATTCTTTTTCCAAGGTCCTGGATCATCTTCACTATCATTATTCTGAATTCTTTTTCTGGAAGGTTGCCTATCTCCACTTCATTCAGTTGGTTTTCTGGGGTTTTATCTTGTTCCTTAATCTGGTACATAGCCCTCTGCGTTTTCATCTTGTCTATCTTTCTGTGAATGTGGTTTTTGTTCCACAGGCTGCAGGATTGTTGTTCTTCTTGCTTCTGCTGTCTGCCCTCTGGTGGATGAGGCTATCTTAGAGGCTTGTGCAAGTTTCCTGATGGGAGGGACTGGTGTTGGGTAGAGCTGGGTGTTGCTCTGGTGGGCAGAGCTCAGTAAAGAGCTCTGAATCGCTTTCTCTTTTGTAAATAAGTTCATTTGTATCATTTTTTAAGGTTCCACACATAAGTGATATCATATGATGTTTGTCTTTCTATGTTTGGCTTACTTCACTTAGTATGATAATCTCCAGGTCCAACCATGTTGCTGCAAATGGCATTATTTCATTCTTTTTTATGGCTGAATAATATTCCATTGTAAATATATCTCACATCTTCTTTATCCATTCATCTGTTGATGGACATTTAGGTTGCTTCCATGTCTTCGCTATTGTAAATAGCATTTCAGTGAACATTGGCTTACGTGTATCTTTTTGAATTATGGTTTTCCCCAGATATATGTCTAGGAGTGAGATTGCAGGATCATATGGTAGCTCTATTTTCAGGTTTTCAAGGAACCTCCATACTGTTTGCTATAGTGGCTGTATCAATTTACATTCCCACCAACAGTGTAGGAGGTTTCCTTTTTCTTCACATCCTCTCCAGCACTTATTATTTGTAGACTTTTTGATGATGGCCATTCTGACTGGTGTGAAGTGATACCTCATTGTAGTTTTGATTTGCATTTCCCTAAAATGACTATACTGCCCAAGGTAATCTACAGATTCAGTGCAATCCCTATCAAATTATGAATGGCATTTTCCACAGAACTAGAACACATAATTTAAAATATTTTATGGAACAATGGAAGACCCTAAATAGCCAAAGCAATCTTGAGAAAGAAAAGCAGAGCTGAGGAATCAGGATCCTGGACTTCAGACTATACTATGAAGCTACAGTCATCAAAACAGTATGGTACTGTAACAGAAATATAGATCGATGGAACAGGATAGAAAGCCCAGAAATAAACCCACACATCTATGGTCAATTAATCTACAACAAAGGAGGTAAGAGAATATACAATGGATGAAAGACAGTCTCTTCAATGAGTGGTGCTGGGAAAACTGGACAGCTACAAGTAAAAGAATGAAATTAGAACAACTCTAACACCATGCACAAAAGCAAACTCAAAATGTACTAAAGACCTAAATGTAAGACCAGATACTATAAAACTCCTAGAGGAAAACATAGGCAGAATACCCTTTGACATAAATTACAGCAATATCTTTTTGGATCCGTCTTCTAGAATAATGGAAATAAGAACAAAGATAAACAAAGGGGACCTAATTAAACTTAAAATCTTTTGCACAGCAAAGGAAACCAAAAACAAAATGAAAAGACAATGTACAGAATGGGAGAAAATATTTACAAATGACTCAACCAACAAGGGATTAATCTCCAGAACATACAAACGGTCCATACTGCTCCGTATCAAAAAACACCCCAACCCGATCAGAAAATGGGTAGAAGATCTAAATAGGCACTTCTCCAAAGAAGACTTACAGATGACCAACAGGCAGATGAAAAAGCGAAAGGATTTTTCTTCACTCTTCTTCAGAGTCACCCCTGAGATGGGCTGTAATGCAGTAATATCTCATTAGTTCCACTGCCCACATATTATGCAAATCCACCTGTAAACAAGGCTGATTTTTTCTTTCTCTGTCACCTGATTATAGGGAACCTCACATGATTCCATAACTGGGGCCTGAGGAAGGGTGGGCAACACACAGAAGTAGGGATCAGGAGAAACTTATCTATCTGCTCAAGCAACATACTTGTGTTTTCTGATCTGTTAAGACATGATATTGTATATGTCCTTTCCACTTAAAGATACTGATACTGCATCTTCTTAAACTCATGGCTTGTTGCGTCAGCTAATACTGTACCTACTTTGTTATAAAAAAGCAAATATATATATATATATATAGTGTGTGTGTTTGTGGTACGTGTGCCTCTCACTGTTGTGGCCTCTCCCGTTGCGGAGCACAGGCTCCGGATGCGCAGGCTCAGTGGCCATGGCTCACGGGCCCAGCCACTCTGCGGCACGTGGGATCTTCCTGGACCGGGGGACGAACCCGTGTCCCTTGCATTGGCAGGCGGACTCTTGACCACTGCGTCACCAGGGAAGCCCAAAAGAGCCAATTTATAATAGTCACTTTGTTTCCTTTAGTCAGGCTTTCAGTCTCTACCAGAGTTTAGTAGATAGAAATAAAGTAGTTGCTTCTCCAACGAGAATAGTTATCCACACAAGAAAGTAGTTTTTATCTGAACATTTTGATGTTTATACTGATTCTCCTCTTGGGGTCAACTAGGGCCTCCGTTAGAGCATCTTAACTTGCCAGAGGTACTTTGACTACTGTTGCTTCTACTGTGTTACAAGGCTTAAGTGCAAAAATAATTGCACCACAGCCTGAATCTGCCGCAGAGGAGTGTCGTGCTCTGGGTCCCACTCACAACTAGCTGATTTATGTGTTAGGTAAAATGTAAGAGCACCACACCCACATGTGGTTTACGCTGCTCTCTAAGTATAGAGGTCCATCATAGGTTGCACTTTTCAACAACTGGTAGAAATTACAGGGTGCGGCAACCTGCTTTTTCTTTAGATACCCATAGATAACATGGACCACTGAATCTCGAGAAATTTCACTGATATACTAGAGACTAAATTTTCAGGGAGTTTATCTTCCACCCTCTGACATACTTGACGTAAGACATCTTGACAGCTAGTGTCTGGTACTTCCTCTTCACAGGTGCAGTCATAATGTCATCAGTGTTGTGGACCAACATGATATTCTCCGGGATATTAGACAGTTCAAGTCCCTGTGGACAGGCCCTGAGGTAAGACAATAAAGGTGTACTGATGTCCCTGCCAGGTAAAATCCAATTACTTCAGATATGCCTTGCCAATGGAGAAAAGTTTATTTGCCATATTAATAGCTGCATGCCACATGTTACTGGCTGTGTTGATTTGCTCCAGTAAAGATACACATCTGGAGGACAGCTGCAATGAGAATCACTCTGTGATGACATTAACAATAACCCCCAGTCATAGATCCATCCAGCTTTTCCATTGGCCAAACAGGCAATTTAAACGAGGATAGGCTATGAATCATCACCCCTGCATCTTTCAAGTTGTTGATGGTTAAAGTAATCTCTATAATTCACTCAGAAATGTGGTATTGCACTTGGTGTAGTATTTTGGTAAGGAGGAGTAAATTTAGGGATGTCCACTTGGTCTTTCTACCATATTAGCCCTTATTCCATGAGTCAGAAAACCAGCTTATGGATTTTTTTCCATTTGCTGAGTATAGCTGTTTCAACTGCAAATATAAAATTAACATGTGGGAACACCACAGGATGTTTTACTTGATTAACTAGGACGAACACAAGATGGACTCAGGCTGAAGGTCCATTTATTATTGACCTAACTTCCACATGGACCACAGTACTATTTTATTCCTCCACATTTGCATTAATTCAGAGCCAGTGTCCCTAAAGTCTGATTGCTACTCCTTCCAAGCTCACAGTCATTCTATGTAAATAGCTTCACAGACCCTTGGAAACATCTTGCAGAAATATTTGCAGTATATATTTGTATTAGTATTCTCTCGTTGATGTAACAAATTACCAAAAATTCAGTGGCATTAAAACAACACAAATTTATCATCTTGTATTTCCGTAGGTTAGAAGTCTGCTACAGTTCCCACAAGGCTGAAATCAAGGTAAGGCTATGTTCCTTTCTGGCACCTGTAAGGTCGGATCTTAACAAACGGCACCGCGAAACAGAGGAAAGCTTCAAGTGAGCTTTATTAGGGAGTGCTCCCGGGCGAGGTTCACTGGTCCGAGAGAAAGGGGCCAAGGTGGAAAGTCCCCAGGTCAGTTCCTGGAACTGGGTGGTCCGGAGAGTTTTGGTCTGATGGAACCTGTGAATCTGATTGCGTTCCCCTGCCTCGGGCCGGTTGGCCTTACATCCCTACATCTTTGGTGTAATGGGGCGGCGTTCTGATCTCTGGCTACTTATTGCTGAATGGAGGCGTTGAAAGGGGAGTCGGGCGACAAGAGGTCCGAGGCTTAGGGGAGACCAGTGGATGATTCTGTAGGAAGCAAGGTGTAAGGGCCGAGGAGCATTTGGTTTGTGGCCACCCGAGAGACTTCCTCCATGCGCCTGCGAAGGAACCTAAGAAAACAGGGAGCAAGCATGAACAAGATACAGATGAGAATTAAGGGGCCTAAGACTGGTGTTAGGTATAGAGGGTGGATCGCCACCAATCGGGAATTGGGGGAGGTGGATTGTCGCTGCCTGCGTTGGAGTTCTTTTAAGCGCCGGAGAGCATCTACATTGTCCTCAACGACCCCTGTCTCGTTGATGTAGTAACCAGAGAGCATCTACATTGTCCTCAACGACCCCTGTCTCGTTGATGTAGTAGCAGCATTCTTCCTGTAGGAAGAGACAGGTACCTCCTTTGTTGGCTGTCAGAAGGTCCAGGGCGCGTCGATTTTGGAGGGCAACTCGGGCTACTGAGGTGATCTGGCGCTGGAGGGAGGTGATGGAGGCGGCAGAAGCCTCGATGGCTAGCTGGAGTTTCTATTCTAGGTCACGGGATGTTTAGACACCGTGTGTTAGAGCTCCTCCCCCGATGCCCGCAGCAACCAGAGAGGAGACGGAAATGCCTGCGACCATAGGGAGAAAGATGGCCCTTTGGCCCTAAGAGAGGTCGAGGGCCTGTGTGAGTGCTATCAGTTCAGCCCTTTGAGAGAGGTTGTCCCTTCTGGGAGGCAGTTGGCCTCGATAATGGTTGAGATGGTTACTACCGCGTAGGCCGCCCGGCGGCGTCCGTCGGGGCCGAGTATTGAGCTGCCGTCTACGAAGAGGGTGTGGTCCGGGTTTAACAGTGGAGTATCAAAGAGTCCCTCCCTAGGCCGGCTGAGGGCCTCTACGACTTGGGGGCAGGAGTGGGAAGGGGAGGTCCCAGTATCAGAGATAGGCAAGAGGGAGGCCGGGTTTGCAGGGGAGAGGACAAGGGAGATAGCTGGGTTTTCAATGAACAGGAGGTGGAACTCCTGGATGCGGGAGGGGCCCAGGAGGGAGAGAGGGGGGAGAGGACAAGGGAGATAGCTGGGTTTTCAATGAATAGGAGGTGGAACTCCTGGATGCGGGAGGGGCCCAGGAGGGAGAGAGACTTGTGGCCTAGGAGGTCGACCAGCCGGTGGGAGGAAAACACGCTTAGTGGGTGGGCCAGAGTCAGTTTGAGTGTTTGTTTGGTCAGTTCGGCTGCTGCTGCTAGGGCCCAAAGGCATGGTTGCCATCCCCGAATGGTTGGGTCTAGCTGTTTGAAGAGGTAAGCCACGGGGCGGTAGGAAGGCCCTACAGGCTGGGCAAGGAGTCCAGTGGCTGTTCCGGCCCGTTCATCCACAAAAAGGTGAAAAGGTCGGTTTGGGTTGGGCAGAGAAAGGGAAGAAGATATCAGAGCATTATGGAGGGTGAGAAAGGCCTGTCGAACGGCGGAAGGAGAGGTGAGGGGTCCTTGAGGGGTTTCTTTAGCGGCTAGATGTAAGGGTTTAGCGAGGAGAGCAAAGTTAGGGATACAGTGTCGGAAAAATTCTATAAGGCCCAAAAAGGAGAGAATTTGTTCCGCTGTTTCCGGAGGCCGGAGTTCACGGATAATCCGGGTGCGATCGGCTGTTAGACCTTTTGTAGTAGGGGTAAGGTGGAGCCCCAGGTAGGTTACATAAGATACAGATAACTGAGCCTTGGCTGGGGAGACCCGATAACCACAAGAGCCAAGGTAATTGAGGAGATCTGCAGTATGTTGTCTTGAGAGGATGAGAGACGGGCTACAAAGGAGGAGGTCATCTACATATTGAAGGAGTGTGCTGGGGGTAAGGGAGCAGGAAGTGAGGTCCCGTGCCAGCGCCTGACCGAAGAGGTGAGGACTGTCGCGGAAGCCCTGGGGAAGAACTGTCCAGGTGAGCTGACTGGAAGTATGAGTATCCGGATCCGTCCAGGTAAAGGCAAAGAGGAAATAGGAGTCGGGATGTAGGGGGATAGTGAAAAAGGCATCTTTGAGATCCAGAACCGTAAAGTGGTCTGTGGATGGGGGGATATGGGAGAGCTAGGTGTATGGGTTTGGTACTACTGGGTGGAGAAGAATTATGGCCTCATTGATTAGTCGGAGGTCCTGGACCAGGCGATAATCCCCAGAGGCCTTGTGGACAGGCAGGATGGGGGTGTTGCAGGGAGAGCCAGTGGGGATAAGGAGTCCCTGGTTTAGGAGTCTGGTGATAATAGGTTGTAGGCCCCTAAGGTGATTCTCAGAGATGGGAAACTGGGGCCTTGTTGGAAATTTGGAGAGGTCCTTTAGGCGGATGAGGACGGGGGAATGGTGTGTTGCTATTATGGGCTTAGAAGTATCCCAGACTTGGGGATTGATTGGGTTCGGTGTGATTGGAAGAGGGGGATAGGAG